>NW_027518696.1:31455000-31460000 GCF_043159265.1 Tasmannia lanceolata
AGTGCCTATCCGGGCAAAAACGCCCAAAGCATGCCCATTCCTTAGCCTATCCAGGCAAAAACGCCCAAAACCAGCACATTCCAGTGCCTATCCGGGCAAAAACGCCCTAAACCTGCGCATTCCAGCGCCCCGCAGCATGCCACCCTCCTATAGGGTTTGCGCAACCAACCCGCCTAACCACCAGTGGCAACCAAAGGTGCTGTTAGCGACGACTTCTGAAGACGCAACGAGACGCGACGGGTTTGCGCCCAGACGCGACGAGACGATGCGGGATCTGCGCCCAACCATGCCTACACCCGCCGACTTGATGCGGGAGCTGCTCGCCCAAGCATGCCTAGCGTGCAAGGCCTTCGTGCAAGGCTAGTGTGCAAGGCTCGTGGGCAAGGGTAGTGCGCAAGGCTAGTGCCCAAGGTCTGTGTGCAAGGCTAGTGCCCAAGGCTAGTGCGCAAGGCTAGTGCCCAAGGCTAGTGAGCAAGGCCTGTGTGCAAGGCTAGTGTGCAAGGCTTGTATGCAAGGCTAGTGTGCAAGGCTGGTGTGCAAGGCTTGTGGGCAAGGCTGGTGCGCAAGGCTAGTGCCCAAGGGTTGTGTGCAAGGCTAGTGCCCAAGGCTAGTGCGCAAGGCTCGTGCCCAAGGCTAGTGTGCAAGGCTTGTGTGCAAGGCTAGTGCGATGGGCCAGTGCCCAAGGCTTGTGAGCAAGGCTTGTATGCATGGCTTGTGTGCAAGGCTTGTGTGCATGGCTTGTGCGCAAGGCTTGTGTCCAAGGCTTTTGTGCAAGGCTCGTGCGCAAGGCTAGTGTGCAAGGCTTGTGCGCATTGGCAGGTAGCCCACCACCATGCACGATCCAAATGCCACTCACGCGACAACACGTTGCCAAGCCGGGCATGGTGTGCACTCAAAACCAATCAACGGACAGAGGTCATGCGTCATGGGGGGGATCTAGCAAGGCCATGGGGAAGGTCATGGAGGACCTTGGAAGCAAGCGCAAGACGAGAGCGAATCGAACAAGGGGCCAGGACGGGGCCTTGTGCCCATGGTCTTCGCAAGACAGCGTCCAAGGCGCCCGAAAGCCCAAGGGAACCCAAACCCGGCCGACACTTGCAATCGCACATGCTCTCTGCAACACACCATCAATGCCGCCCAACGGGGCCAGCAGGAGCAGTCATCCGCGGTCCCCTGGCCCTGCGCACGTTTGTCTTTGAAACCGAGCATCAATCCCACAGAAAGTGCCGGGGCGCCAGCTGGAGCCATCATCCGCGTTGCCATGGCTCGCTTGGCCTTGGCTTGCCAGGCCCCGACACGAGCAATCGCGCATTTTCTTTGCAACCGACCATCAATGCCGCCCAACGGGGCCAGCACGAGCAGTCATCCGCGGTCCCCTGGCCCTGCGCACGTTTGTCTTTGAAACCGAGCATCAATGCCACATAAAGTGCCGGGGCGCCAGCTGGAGCCATCATCCGCGTTGCCATGGCTCGCTTGGCCTTGGCTTGCCAGTCCCCGACACGAGCAATCGCGCATTTTCTTTGCAACCGACCATCAATGCCGCCCAACGAGGACAGCACGAGCAGTCATCCGTGGTCCCCTGGCCCTGCGCACGTTTGTCTTTGAAACCGAGCATCAATGCCACAGAAAGTGCCGGGGCGCCAGCTGGAGCCATCATCCGACGTGCCATGGCTTTGGTCCCATGGTCTTCGCAACCGAGCATTCGTGACACCCGACGGGGCCAGGACACCAACCCTTCCGACAGGGGCATTCGCGCATGTTCTTTGGCCACACAACGGCGCCATCATGAGCAAAATCATCCGCGGTGCGGTGGCCTTGCACGGCCTTTTGTCTTTGGCACCAACCATCAGTGCCACGGGAAGTGCCGGAGTCCCGGCATCCGCGGTGCCAAGTCATTGCGCCCTTGGTCTCTGCAGCGGGGCATGCCGGGCACTCCCAACCATTGCAAGCAAGCAAGCAAGCAAGAAAGAAAGTAAGTAAGTAAGTAAGTATTACATATAGGGGCGGGACATGCGGGGAGATCTGCGAAACGTGCATTACGGGGCACACGCGTACCTACCGGGGCATACCGACCCCTATTGGGGCACACGTGTGCATATCGGGGCATACCGGGCCTATCGGGGCACACGCGTACATACCGGGGCATACCGAGCCCTACTGGGGCACACGTGCGCATATCGGGGCGTACCAAGCCTATCAGGGCATACGCATGTATCCCAAAGCATACCGAGTCTATCCGGGCATACGCGTTCATACCGGGGCGTAACGGGCCTATCGGGGCATACTTGGGCATATCCGGGCAAAAAATGCCCAAAACTTGCGCAACCTTGGCAACCGTGGTCCATTCCTCTCTATATGCCTAGCCTTGGCAACCGTGGTCCATTCCTCACTATATGCCATGGCCTTGTATCCATGGTCTTCCCAAGACAGCGTCCAAGGCGCCCGGAAGGCCAAGGGAGCCCAACCCAGCAATGCCCTGCTATGGCAAGCCAAGGCCAAGCATTCCGGTGCCAATCCGGGCAAAAATGCGGTCCCTCTCTCTATATGCCTAGCCTTGGCAACCGTGGTCCATTCCTCACCATATGCCATGGCCTTGTGCCCATGGTCTTCCCAAGACAGCGTCCAAGGCGCCCGGAAGGCCAAGGGAGCCCAACCCAGCAATGCCCTGCTTTGGCAAGCCAAGGCCAAGCATTCCGGTGCCTATCCGGGCAAAAACGCCCAATGCATGCCCATTCCTTAGCCTATCCAGGCAAAAACGCCCAAAACCAGCACATTCCAGTGCCTATCCGGGCAAAAACGCCCAAACCCTGCGCATTCCAGTGCCCTCCAGCATGCCACCCTCCTATAGGGTTTTCGCAACCAACCAGCCTAACCGCCAGTGCCAACCAAAGGTGCTGTTAGCGACGACTTCTGAAGACGCAACGAGACGCGACGTGTTTGCGCCCAGACGCGACGAGACGATGCGGGATCTGCGCCCAAGAATGCCTAGACCCGTCGACTTGATGCGGGATCTGCTCGCCCAAGCATGCCTAGTGTGCAAGGCCTGTGTGCAAGGCTAGTGTCCAAGGCTAGTGTGCAAGGCTCATGTGGAACGCTAGTGCGCAAGGCTAGTGCCCAAGGCTTGTGTGCCAGGCCCGTGTGCAAGGCTAGTGTCCAAGGCTTGTGTGCATTGCTTGAGTGCAAGGCTTGTGTGCATTGCTCGAGTGCATGGCTTGTGTGCAAGGGTTGTGCGCAAGGCTAGTGTGCGGGGCTTGTGCGCATGGCTAATGTGCATGGCTTGTGTGCATGGCTAGCGTGCAAGGCTAGTTTGCATGGCTAGGGTGCAAGGCTAGGGTGCAAGGCTCGCATGCGAGGCTAGTGTGCAAGGCTGCGTGCAAGGGAAGCGTGCAGGGCGAGTGTGCGAGGCCACTGTGCACGGCGCCAGCACTAGCGAGCCATCATCCGCGTTGCCATGGATCGCTTGGCCTTGGCTTGCCAGGCCCCGACACGAGCAATCGCGCATTTTCTTTGCAACCGACCATCAATGCCGCCCAACGGGGCCAGCACGAGCAGTCATCCGCGGTCCCCTGGCCCTGCGCACGTTTGTCTTTGAAACCGAGCATCAATGCCACAGAAAGTGCCGGGGCGCCAGCTGGAGCCATCATCCACGTTGCCATGGCTCGCTTGGCCTTGGCTTGCCAGTCCCCGACACGAGCAATCGCGCATTTTCTTTGCAACCGACCATCAATGCCGCCCAATGAGGCCAGCACGAGCAGTCATCCGCGGTCCCCTGGCCCTGCGCACTTTTGTCTTTGAAACCGAGCATCAATGCCACAGAAAGTGCCGGGGCGCCAGCTGGAGCCATCATCCGACGTGCCATGGCTTTGGTCCCATGGTCTTCGCAACCGAGCATTCGTGACACCCGACGGGGCCGGGACACCAACCCTTCCGACACGAGCATTCGCGCATGTTCTTTGGCCACACAACGGCGCCAGCACGAGCAAAATCATCCGCGGTGCGGTGGCCTTGCACGGCCTTTTGTCTTTGGAACCAACCATCAGTGCCACGGGAAGTGCCGGAGTCCCGCCATCCGCGGTGCCAAGTCATTGTGCCCTTGGTCTCTGCAGCGGGGCATGCCGGGCACTCCCAACCATTGCAAGCAAGCAAGCAAGCAAGCAAGCAAGAAAGAAAGTAAGTAAGTAAGTAAGTATTACATATAGGGGCGGGACATGCGGGGAGATCTGCGAAACGTGCATTACGGGGCACACGCGTACCTACCGGGGCATACCGACCCCTATTGAGGCACACGTGTGCATATCGGGGCATACCGGGCCTATCGGGGCACACGCGTACATACCGGGGCATACCGAGCCCTACTGGGGCACACGTGCGCATATCGGGGCGTACCAAGCCTATCGGGGCATACGCATGTATCCCAAGGCATACCGAGTCTATTCGGGCATACGCGTTCATACCGGGGCGTAACGGGCCTATCGGGGCATACTTGGGCATATCCGGGCAAAAAATGCCCAAAACTTGCGCAACCTTGGCAACCGTGGTCCATTCCTCTCTATATGCCTAGCCTTGGCAACCGTGGTCCATTCCTCACTATATGCCATGGCCTTGTGCCCATGGTCTTCCCAAGACAGCGTCCAAGGCGCCCGGAGGGCCAAGGGAGCCCAACCCAGCAATGCCCTGCTATGGCAAGCCAAGGCCAAGCATTCCGGTCCCTATCCGGGCAAAAATGCGATTCCTCTCTATATGCCTAGCCTTGGCAACCGTGGTCCATTCCTCACCATATGCCATGGCCTTGTGCCCATGGCCTTCCCAAGACAGCGTCCAAGGCGCCCGGAAGGCCAAGGGAGCCCAACCCAGCAATGCCCTGCTAGGGCAAGCCAAGGCCAAGCATTCCGGTGCCTAACCTTGGCAACCGTGGTCCTTTCCTCACCATATGCCATGGCCTTGTGCCCATGGTCTTCGCAAGACATCGTCCAAGGCGCCCAAAAGGCCAAGGGAGCCCA
>NW_027518696.1:31467500-31475000 GCF_043159265.1 Tasmannia lanceolata
TTGGCAGGTAGCCCACCACCATGCACGATCCAAATGCCACTCACGCGACAACACGGTGCCAAGCCGGGCATGGTGTGCACTCAAAACCAATCAACGGACAGAGGTCATGCTTCATGGGGGGGATCTAGCAAGGCCATGGGGAAGGTCATGGAGGACCTTGGAAGCAAGCGCAAGACGAGAGCGAATCGAACAAGGGGCCAGGACGGGGCCTTGTGCCCATGGTCTTCGCAAGACAGCGTCCAAGGCGCCCGAAAGCCCAAGGGAACCCAAACCCGGCCGACACTTGCAATCGCACATGCTCTCTGCAACACACCATCAATGCCGCCCAACGGGGCCAGAACTAGCAGTCATCCGCGGTCCCCTGGCCCTGCGCACGTTTTTCTTTGAAACCGAGCATCAATGCCACAGAAAGTGCCGGGGCGCCAGCTGGAGCCATCATCCGCGTTGCCATGGCTCGCTTGGCCTTGTGTCACGTGGCCATTTCGTCCAGCGCTGTTCGCATGGCCTATGGCCCGTGACTTGGTCTATCAATGTAATACGTAAGGCTCATGCCTATGTACATTTTGTAGTGAGGACGTAGTTGGTATTAAAATCCATCTCGTCTCGTCTCGTTGCGTCTTGGAAATGCGTTGTTTATAGCACCTTTGGTCGCCACTGGTGGTAAAGGGGGTTGGTAGCTAAAGCTCTTTACCCTGAGATCTTGGTTGGCCATTGAGTGGTGCATTGCTAGTGCATATCCTAGCAGGGATTCCATTCTAGTCAACGGGTGATCGGGGACCCTTAGGAGTTGTAGACCTTTTGGCATGATCCTATTGTAACTTGTTCTAGAATCATCAATAAAGCTTAACATTTTGCCTACGCGTGTGCCCTATTGCTTTGTGTGTGTTTGGAAACTTAGCACTCCATTTGTGTTTGTTTTGTAGGTTTGATCCTCATAACTTTGTTAGGCTTACTTGCTTGTTGTGAGGCAACGCAAGTGCCGCATGGACCTCAATCCCAAACCAAAGGTCCGTGACAGTTGGTATCAGAGCCGAAGTTCCTACCTACATTCAGAAATGGCGAAGAAGAATGCTACCCAAATACTCCCTCCGGAGTCTAGTCAGGTCCGTGATGATCAAGAACCAATACCGGTGCGAGGTACAACAGAATGGATTGCTGGTGTTGAGGAAAGGGTGACAGCGGTAGAGCAACAACAGTTTAATCTTGCCGAGTTGACAGAAGGCCTTGGTGTGGAGACCAAGGGCATGATAGAAGAGGTGGAAGAGCGAGTCCATGCTCTTGCTGAGTTATTGAATCAGGCCGCAATGGAGGATCTTCGAAAGCAAGTTGAGACCCTCACTGGCCAGGTGAATTTACTCATGAGGACCATCGGTAATGGCATAGGTGGTCACAGTGATGGACAGGGTAGCAGGGTACGAGTGCCTGAGCCACGATGCTACACCGGTGCCCGTGATGCTAAGGAGTTACAGAACTTCTTGTTCGATATGGAACAATTCTTTCGTGCAACACATCTTGATGAGGAGGCCAAAGTCACTACGGCCAGCATGTACCTCAGTGATGATGCCAAATTGTGGTGGCGAACCCGTTATGAAGAGATTGAAGCGGGACGATGTATTATTGACAGTTGGGAAGACATGAAGTGAGAACTTAAGGCACAATTCATGCCTGAGAATGTGGAGTTCATTGCCCGAAAGAACCTACGGCGCCTTCAACAAACCGGGTCGATTCGAGAATATGTGAAGAAATTTTCGGCTCTCATGCTTGATATAAAGAGCATGTCAGAGGAGGACAAGCTATTTCAATTCATGGAGGGACTAAAGCCTACAGAGCTCCGAAGAAGAGGAGTTCAGAACCTTGCTACGGCAATGAGTGAAGCAGAAAAGTTGTTTGATCATGTGGGGGATGACGCAACAAACAGGAAGAAAGACTTCAACAACAAGCCATCTAGCAACTTCAACAGGCCTCCCAGCAACATGAATACCTCTAATCGGTCTTTTAGTAGCACAAAAGGAAGAATCCAGGGTTCAGGGGGTGATAGGAGAACCTATCCTAGAGAAGGGTCCAGACAATACAATGAGGCACCAACTCCTGCGTCACAGGGGCCGTGCTTCATATGCACCGGTCCACACTACACTCGGTTTTGCCCAAAGAAGGGGTCTGTCAATGCTTTGCTAGCTTCAACTTCCTCACCCCATGCTCAGAACGAAGAGGAAGAAGATGAGGAGGAACCCAAGATGACAGCTCTAAGCCTGTGCAGTGCTATCAAGGGACAAGGTGCCAAGAAAATTCTTTCTAAGGGAGTCCCATCCAAAGGCTTGATGTATATTGAAGCATGCATCAATGGAAAGATGACACGGGCCATGATCGATACAGGTGCTACACACAACTTTGTCTCGGAACAAGAGGCAAAACGTTTGGCGTTGAAGCTCGAAAAAGATGACTGGAAAATGAAGGCAGTAAACTCAGAGGCCCGCCCCGTCACTGGGAAAGCAAGGAGTGTACCAATCAAGATTGGGGAATGGTCTGGAACAACCAATCTCATGGCAGTACCCTTAGATGATTTTTGTGTCATCTTGGGGATAGAATTCTTGAACCAGGCCAAAGCAGTTCCAATGCCCTACTTAAACTCCTTATGTATGTTTGGAGAAGAAGCACCTTGTATGATTCCTGCCAGTAGACAAGAGAGGAAGGACGTCGAACACTTGACGGCCCTTCAACTGAAGAAGGGTTTAAAGAAAGGGGAACCCACCTTCGTGGCAACCTTAAAGATGGGAGAGGCACTGGTGGGGGAGATCATCATTCCCCCGAGCATCAAAGATGTTATAGAAGAATTTAAAGACGTCATGCCTGAGAAGCTACCCAAGAAGCTGCCGCCAAGGAGGGCAGTGGACCATAAAATCGAGCTAGAGCCTAGCAGCATACCCCCAGCCCGTGCCCCCTACAGAATGGCCCCTCCAGAGTTAGCAGAGCTTAGGAGGCAACTCAATGAGCTACTAGAAGCAGGATTTCTTAGGCCTTCAAAGGCCCCCTTTGGTGCCCCAGTTCTATTCCAAAAGAAGCATGATGGGAGTCTACGATTGTGTATTGACTACAGGGCCCTCAACAAGCTGACTGTGAAGAATAAGTATCCTATCCCCCTAATTGCTGACTTGTTTGACCAACTGGGAGGAGCCAGATACTTCTCCAAGCTGGATTTGCGATCCGGCTATTACCAAGTGCGAATTGCAGAAGGAGATGAGGCCAAGACAACCTGCGTAACAAGGTATGGTGCATTTGAATTCTTGGTGATGCCATTTGGCCTTACTAATGCCCCTGCAACCTTTTGTACTTTGATGAATGGGTTGTTTCATGAGTTTCTAGATAAGTTTGTAGTGGTCTACCTCGATGACATTGTGGTATATAGCAACACTCTCGAAGAACACGGCGATCATTTAAAGAAGGTCCTTGGGGTACTCAGAAATAACCAACTCTATGTGAAGCTAGAGAAGTGCTCATTTGCTCAGGAGCGTATTATGTTCTTGGGTCACGAAGTGGGTGGCGGAGAAATTCGCATGGACAATGAGAAGGTTCGTGCCATCCAAGAATGGCAAATTCCAACCAAGGTGGGAGAACTCCGGTCATTCCTCGGGCTTGTTAACTACTATCGGCGGTTCATATCAGGATACTCAAATCGAGCGGCTCCTTTGACAGACTTATTGAAGAAAGATCGCCCGTGGTTATGGTCCGAAAAATGTAATACTGCCTTTCAGAATCTCAAGGATGTTGTTATGGTGGAGCCAGTGCTACAGCTGCCAAACCATTCATTGCCATTTGAAGTTCAGACTGATGCCTCAGACTATGCTATTGGCGGTGTGCTTATGCAAGAAGGGCACCCGATTGCTTATGAGAGCCGCAAACTCAATGACACTGAACGAAGGTACACCGTGCAAGAAAAGGAGATGACCGCAATAGTACACTGCTTGCGAGTTTGGAGACATTACCTTCTTGGCTCCAAGTTTGTTGTCAAGACCGATAATGTAGCAACAAGCTATTTCCAAACCCAGAGAAAGTTGTCACAAAAACAAGCTCGATGGCAAGATTTCCTTGCAGAATTTGACATGGTTCTAGAATACAAGCCGGGCCGATCGAACCAAGTAGCCGACGCACTCAGTCGAAAGGCTGAGTTGGCCACCTTGAAATTGGATGAAAACGCCTCCATGTGTCAAATAAAGAGCAACCTTCAAGACCGTATTCGTGAAGGGCTTGAGAAAGATCCATTCGCCCAAACTATCATGCAGCTTGTGAAGGCAGGGAAATCACGACGGTTTTGGACCCAAAATGGTCTCCTACTGACCAAGCGGTGTCGAATATACATTCCGCGATCAGGTGACCTAAGGAAGGAGCTTTTGAGAGAGTGCCATGATACTCTGTGGGCAGGGCACCCTGGGATTCATCGCACTCTCGCCCTGGTTGAACGTAATTACTACTGGCCCCGAATGAGCGACGATGTGGAAGAGTATGTTCGGACGTGCCTCACTTGCCAGCAAGATAAGGTGGAAAGGGACAAGCCCCTGGGCCTCTTAGACCCGTTGCCAGTGCCGAAAGGACCTTGGGAGAGTATCTCCCTAGACTTTATTGTGAGCTTACCCAAAGTTGGAGAGTTTGGCTCTATCATAGTGGTCGTGGACAGGTTTTCAAAGTATGCAACCTTCATACCAGCGCCATTATATTGCAGTGCAGAAGAGGCAGCTAGACTATTCTTCCGCCATGTTGTGAAGTATTGGGGCCTTCCTCAGAATATTGTCAGTGACAGGGACCCAAGATTCACTGGCCGCTTGTGGACCGAATTGTTTAAGTTGTTGGGCACAAAGTTGAACTTCTCCTCGAGCCTACACCCCCAAGCTGACGGACAGACAGAAAGGATCAATGCCCTACTTGAAGAATACTTGAGGCACTTTGTTAGCGCCAACCAACGAAATTGGGTTCACCTGCTCGATGTAGCGCAGTTTTGCTACAACTTACAAAAGAGCTCTGCATCTAATCAAAGCCCCTTCGAGCTAGCGACTGGCCGGCAACCTTCCACCCCCCATTCCATCGCTGCTGGTTATATCGGCAATAGCCCCCCTGCTTATCATATGACAAAAGAGTGGCACACAAATGTAGACATCGCCAGAGCGTATCTGGAGAAAGCTTCAAGGAGGATGAAGAAGTGGGCAGATCAGGATAGAAGACCAGATGACTTCAAAGTTGGTGACTTGGTGTTAGTCAAATTGAACTCTAGCCAGCTCAAGTTTACCCGCAAAGTGCATAAAGGCTTGGTTCGAAAATATGAAGGACCCCTTCCCATCATTGAGCGTGTTGGTAACGTCTCCTTCCGGGTCCAACTCCCTTCATGGCTCAGAATCCATCCTGTCTTTCATGCCAGTTGTTTGACGCCCTATCGAGCCGATAAGGAAGACGACACCAGAAACACATCAATTCGAGAGGAACCACACGCAACTTCCTTCACACCTGAAGTTGAGGGTATCATGGCTGAACGCACCAAGCCGCGAGGAACTTCTCGAAGACCGACACTAGAATACCTCATCAAGTGGAAAGGCCTACCAGACTCAGAAGCTAGCTGGGAACCAAGGGAAAAGCTCCACCTCACTGAAGATGAAATACGTACCTACACGGACGCAATGTCGACGAGGGCGTCGACATGATTGGGTGGGGGAGTGTCACGTGGCCATTTCGTCCAGCGCTGTTCGCATGGCCTATGGCCCGTGACTTGGTCTATCAATGTAATACGTAAGGCTCATGCCTATGTACATTTTGTAGTGAGGACGTAGTTGGTATTAAAATCCATCTCGTCTCGTCTCGTTGCGTCTTGGAAATGCGTTGTTTATAGCACCTTTGGTCGCCACTGGTGGTAAAGGGGGTTGGTAGCTAAAGCTCTTTACCCTGAGATCTTGGTTGGCCATTGAGTGGTGCATTGCTAGTGCATATCCTAGCAGGGATTCCATTCTAGTCAACGGGTGATCGGGGACCCTTAGGAGTTGTAGACCTTTTGGCATGATCCTATTGTAACTTGTTCTAGAATCATCAATAAAGCTTAACATTTTGCCTACGCGTGTGCCCTATTGCTTTGTGTGTGTTTGGAAACTTAGCACTCCATTTGTGTTTGTTTTGTAGGTTTGATCCTCATAACTTTGTTAGGCTTACTTGCTTGTTGTGAGGCAACGCAAGTGCCGCACGGACCTCAATCCCAAACCAAAGGTCCGTGACACTTGGCTTGCCAGGCCCCGACACGAGCAATCACGCATTTTCTTTGCAACCGACCATCAATGCCGCCCAACGGGGCCAGCACGAGCAGTCATCCGCGGTCCCCTGGCCCTGCGCACGTTTGTCTTTGAAACCGAGCATCAATGCCACAGAAAGTGCCGGGGCGCCAGCTGGAGCCATCATCCGCGTTGCCATGGCTCGCTTGGCCTTGGCTTGCCAGTCCCCGACACGAGCAATCGCGCATTTTCTTTACAACCGACCATCAATGCCGCCCAACGAGGCCAGCACGAGCAGTCATCCGCGGTCCCCTGGCCCTGCGCATGTTTGTCTTTGAAACTGAGCATCAATGCCACAGAAAGTGCCGGGTCGCCAGCTGGAGCCATCATCCGACGTGCCATGGCTTTGGTCCCATGGTCTTCGCAACCGAGCATTCGTGACACCCGACGGGGCCAGGACACCAACCCTTCCGACACGAGCATTCGCGCATGTTCTTTGGCCACACAACGGCGCCAGCACGAGCAAAATCATCCGCGGTGCGGTGGCCTTGCACGGCCTTTTGTCTTTGGAACCAACCATCAGTGCCACGGGAAGTGCCGGAGTCCCGGCATCCGCGGTGCCAAGTCATTGCGCCCTTGGTCTCTGCAGCGGAGCATGCCGGGCACTCCCAAGCATTGCAAGCAAGCAAGCAAGCAAGAAAGAAAGTAAGTAAGTAAGTAAGTATTACATATAGGGGCGGGACATGCGGGGAGATCAGCGAAACGTGCATTACGGGGCACACGCGTACCTACCGGGGCATACCGACCCCTATTGGGGCACACGTGTGCATATCGGGGCATACCGGGCCTATCGGGGCACACGCGTACATACCGGGGCATACCGAGCCCTACTGGGGCACACGTGCGCATATCGGAGCGTACCAAGCCTATCGGGGCATACGCATGTATCCCAAGGCATACCGAGTCTATCCGGGCATACGCGTTCATACCGGGGCGTAACGGGCCTATCGGGGCATACTTGGGCATATCCGGGCAAAAAATGCCCAAAACTTGCGCAACCTTGGCAACCGTGGTCCATTCCTCTCTATATGCCTAGCCTTGGCAACCGTGGTCCATTCCTCACTATATGCCATGGCCTTGTGCCCATGGTCTTCCCAAGACAGCGTCCAAGGCGCCCGGAAGGCCAAGGGAGCCCAACCCAGCAATGCCCTGCTATGGCAAGCCAAGGCCAAGCATTCCGGTGCCTATCCGGGCAAAAATG
>NW_027518696.1:31485000-31490000 GCF_043159265.1 Tasmannia lanceolata
TGCCCAAGGCTAGTGCGCAAGGCTCGTGCCCAAGGCTAGTGCGCAAGGCTTGTGTGCAAGGCTAGTGCGATGGGCCAGTGCCCAAGGCTTGTGAGCAAGGCTTGTATGCATGGCTTGTGTGCAAGGCTTGTGTGCATGGCTTGTGCGCAAGGCTTGTGTCCAAGGCTTTTGTGCAAGGCTCGTGCGCAAGGCTAGTGTGCAAGGCTTGTGCGCATTGGCAGGTAGCCCACCACCATGCACGATCCAAATGCCACTCACGCGACAACACGTTGCCAAGCCGGGCATGGTGTGCACTCAAAACCAATCAACGGACAGAGGTCATGCGTCATGGGGGGGATCTAGCAAGGCCATGGGGAAGGTCATGGAGGACCTTGGAAGCAAGCGCAAGACGAGAACGAATCGAACAAGGGGCCAGGATGGGGCCTTGTGCCCATGGTCTTCGCAAGACAGCGTCCAAGGCGCCCGAAAGCCCAAGGGAACCCAAACCCGGCCGACACTTGCAATCGCACATGCTCTCTGCAACACACCATCAATGCCGCCCAACGGGGCCAGCACGAGCAGTCATCCGCGGTCCCCTGGCCCTGCGCACGTTTGTCTTTGAAACCGAGCATCAATGCCACATAAAGTGCCGGGGCGCCAGCTGGAGCCATCATCCGCGTTGCCATGGCTCGCTTGGCCTTGGCTTGCCAGGCCCCGACACGAGCAATCGCGCATTTTCTTTGGAACCGACCATCAATGCCGCCCAACGGGGCCAGCACGAGCAGTCATCCGCGGTCCCCTGGCCCTGCGCACGTTTGTCTTTGAAACCGAGCATCAATGCCACAGAAAGTGCCGGGGCGCCAGCTGGAGCCATCATCCGCGTTGCCATGGCTCGCTTGGCCTTGGCTTGCCAGTCCCCGACACGAGCAATCGCGCATTTTCTTTGCAACCGACCATCAATGCCGCCCAACGAGGCCAGCACGAGCAGTCATCCGCGGTCCCCTGGCCCTGCGCACGTTTGTGTTTGAAACCGAGCATCAATGCCACATAAAGTGCCGGGGCGCCAGCTGGAGCCATCATCCGCGTTGCCATGGCTCGCTTGGCCTTGGCTTGCCAGTCCCCGACACGAGCAATCGCGCATTTTCTTTGCAACCGACCATCAATGCCGCCCAACGAGGACAGCACGAGCAGTCATCCGCGGTCCCCTGGCCCTGCGCACGTTTGTCTTTGAAACCGAGCATCAATGCCACAGAAAGTGCCGGGGCGCCAGCTGGAGCCATCATCCGACGTGCCATGGCTTTGGTCCCATGGTCTTCGCAACCGAGCATTCGTGACACCCGACGGGGCCAGGACACCAACCCTTCCGACACGGGCATTCGCGCATGTTCTTTGGCCACACAACGGCGCCATCACGAGCAAAATCATCCGCGGTGCGGTGGCCTTGCACGGCCATTTGTCTTTGGCACCAACCATCAGTGCCACGGGAAGTGCCGGAGTCCCGGCATCCGCGGTGCCAAGTCATTGCGCCCTTGGTCTCTGCAGCGGGGCATGCCGGGCACTCCCAACCATTGCAAGCAAGCAAGCAAGCAAGCAAGAAAGAAAGAAAGTAAGTAAGTATTACATATAGGGGCGGGACATGCGGGGAGATCTGCGAAACGTGCATTACGGGGCACACGCGTACCTACCGGGGCATACCGACCCCTATTGGGGCACACGTGTGCATATCGGGGCATACCGGGCCTATCGGGGCACACGCGTACATACCGGGGCATACCGAGCCCTACTGGGGCACACGTCCGCATATCGGGGCGTACCAAGCCTATCGGGGCATACGCATGTATCCCAAGGCATACCGAGTCTATCCGGGCATACGCGTTCATACCGGGGCGTAACGGGCCTATCGGGGCATACTTGGGCATATCCGGGCAAAAAATGCCCAAAACTTGCGCAACCTTGGCAACCGTGGTCCATTCCTCTCTATATGCCTAGCCTTGGCAACCGTGGTCCATTCCTCACTATATGCCATGGCCTTGTATCCATGGTCTTCCCAAGACAGCGTCTAAGGCGCCCGGAAGGCCAAGGGAGCCCAACCCAGCAATGCCCTGCTATGGCAAGCCAAGGCCAAGCATTCCGGTGCCAATCCGGGCAAAAATGCGATCCCTCTCTCTGTATGCCTAGCCTTGGCAACCGTGGTCCATTCCTCACCATATGCCATGGCCTTGTGCCCATGGTCTTCCCAAGACAGCGTCCAAGGCGCCCGGAAGGCCAAGGGAGCCCAACCCAGCAATGCCCTGCTTTGGCAAGCCAAGGCCAAGCATTCCGGTGCCTATCCGGGCAAAAACGCCCAATGCATGCCCATTCCTTAGCCTATCCAGGCAAAAACGCCCAAAACCAGCACATTCCAGTGCCTATCCGGGCAAAAACGCCCAAACCCTGCGCATTCCAGCGCCCTCCAGCATGCCACCCTCCTATAGGGTTTTCGCAACCAACCAGCCTAACCGCCAGTGCCAACCAAAGGTGCTGTTAGCGACGACTTCTGAAGACGCAACGAGACGCGACGTGTTTGCGCCCAGACGCGACGAGACGATGCGGGATCTGCGCCCAAGAATGCCTACACCCGTCGACTTGATGCGGGATCTGCTCGCCCAAGCATGCCTAGTGTGCAAGGCCTGTGTGCAAGGCTAGTGTCCAAGGCTAGTGTGCAAGGCTCATGTGGAACGCTAGTGCGCAAGGCTAGTGCCCAAGGCTTGTGTGCCAGGCCCGTGTGCAAGGCTAGTGTCCAAGGCTTGTGTGCATTGCTTGAGTGCAAGGCTTGTGTGCATTGCTCGAGTGCATGGCTTGTGTGCAAGGGTTGTGCGCAAGGCTAGTGTGCGGGGCTTGTGCGCATGGCTAATGTGCATGGCTTGTGTGCATGGCTAGCGTGCAAGGCTAGTTTGCATGGCTAGGGTGCAAGGCTAGGGTGCAAGGCTCGCATGCGAGGCTAGTGTGCAAGGCTGCGTGCAAGGGAAGCGTGCAGGGCGAGTGTGCGAGGCCACTGTGCACGGCGCCAGCACTAGCGAGCCATCATCCGCGTTGCCATGGATCGCTTGGCCTTGGCTTGCCAGGCCCCGACACGAGCAATCGCGCATTTTCTTTGCAACCGACCATCAATGCCGCCCAACGGGGCCAGCACGAGCAGTCATCCGCGGTCCCCTGGCCCTGCGCACGTTTGTCTTTGAAACCGAGCATCAATGCCACAGAAAGTGCCGGGGCGCCAGCTGGAGCCATCATCCGCGTTGCCATGGCTCGCTTGGCCTTGGCTTGCCAGTCCCCGACACGAGCAATCGCGCATTTTCTTTGCAACCGACCATCAATGCCGCCCAATGAGGCCAGCACGAGCAGTCATCCGCGGTCCCCTGGCCCTGCGCACGTTTGTCTTTGAAACCGAGCATCAATGCCACAGAAAGTGCCGGGGCGCCAGCTGGAGCCATCATCCGACGTGCCATGGCTTTGGTCCCATGGTCTTCGCAACCGAGCATTCGTGACACCCGACGGGGCCGGGACACCAACCCTTCCGACACGAGCATTCGTGCATGTTCTTTGGCCACACAACGGCGCCAGCACGAGCAAAATCATCCGCGGTGCGGTGGCCTTGCACGGCCTTTTGTCTTTGGAACCAACCATCAGTGCCACGGGAAGTGCCGGAGTCCCGCCATCCGCGGTGCCAAGTCATTGCGCCCTTGGTCTCTGCAGCGGGGCATGCCGGGCACTCCCAACCATTGCAAGCAAGCAAGCAAGCAAGAAAGAAAGTAAGTAAGTAAGTAAGTATTACATATAGGGGCGGGACATGCGGGGAGATCTGCGAAACGTGCATTACGGGGCACACGCGTACCTACCGGGGCATACCGACCCCTATTGGGGCACACGTGTGCATATCGGGGCATACCGGGCCTATCGGGGCACACGTGTACATACCGGGGCATACCGAGCCCTACTGGGGCACACGTGCGCATATCGGGGCGTACCAAGCCTATCGGGGCATACGCATGTATCCCAAGGCATACCGAGTCTATCCGGGCATACGCGTTCATACCGGGGCGTAACGGGCCTATCGGGGCATACTTGGGCATATCCGGGCAAAAAATGCCCAAAACTTGCGCAACCTTGGCAACCGTGGTCCATTCCTCTCTATATGCCTAGCCTTGGCAACCGTGGTCCATTCCTCACTATATGCCATGGCCTTGTGCCCATGGTCTTCCCAAGACAGCGTCCAAGGCGCCCGGAAGGCCAAGGGAGCCCAACCCAGCAATGCCCTGCTATGGCAAGCCAAGGCCAAGCATTCCGGTCCCTATCCGGGCAAAAATGCGATTCCTCTCTATATGCCTAGCCTTGGCAACCGTGGTCCATTCCTCACCATATGCCATGGCCTTGTGCCCATGGTCTTCCCAAGACAGCGTCCAAGGCGCCCGGAAGGCCAAGGGAGCCCAACCCAGCAATGCCCTGCTTTGGCAAGCCAAGGCCAAGCATTCCGGTGCCTAACCTTGGCAACCGTGGTCCTTTCCTCACCATATGCCATGGCCTTGTGCCCATGGTCTTCGCAAGACATCGTCCAAGGCGCCCAAAAGGCCAAGGGAGCCCAACCCAGCAATGCCCTGCTAGGGCAAGCCAAGGCCAAGCATTCCGGTGCCTAACCTTGGCAACCGTGGTCCTTTCCTCACCATATGCCATGGCCTTGTGCCCATGGTCTTCGCAAGACATCGTCCAAGGCGCCCAAAAGGCCAAGGGAGCCCAACCCAGCAATGCCCTGCTAGGGCAAGCCAAGGCCAAGCATTCCGGTGCCTAACCTTGGCAACCGTGGTCCTTTCCTCACCATATGCCATGGCCTTGTGCCCATGGTCTTCGCAAGACATCGTCCAAGGCGCCCAAAAGGCCAAGGGAGCCCAACCCAGCAATGCCCTGCTAGGACAAGCCAAGGCCAAGCATTCCGGTGCCTATCCGGGCAAAAACGCCCAAAGCATGCCCATTCCTTAGCCTATCCAGGC
>NW_027518696.1:31500000-31502500 GCF_043159265.1 Tasmannia lanceolata
CCACGGGAAGTGCCGGAGTCCCGGCATCCGCGGTGCCAAGTCATTGCGCCCTTGGTCTCTGCAGCGGGGCATGCCGGGCACTCCCAACCATTGCAAGCAAGCAAGCAAGCAAGAAAGAAAGAAAGTAAGTAAGTATTACATATAGGGGCGGGACATGCGGGGAGATCTGCGAAACGTGCACTACGGGGCACACGCGTACCTACCGGGGCATAACGACCCCTATTGGGGCACACGTGTGCATATCGGGGCATACCGGGCCTATCAGGGCACACGCGTACAAACCGGGGCATACCGAGCCCTACTGGGGCACACGTGCGCATATCGGGGCGTACCAAGCCTATCGGGGCATACGCATGTATCCCAAGGCATACCGAGTCTATCCGGGCATACGCGTTCATACCGGGGCGTAACGGGCCTATCGGGGCATACTTGGGCATATCCGGGCAAAAAATGCCCACGGTTGAGGCAAGCCAACGATGGCGAATGGAATGGGGGAAGGGGAGAGATCTAGCAAAAGGCCCAGGACAAAGATGGGGGGGGGGAAGCTCATTGGAGAGACCCTGTAAGAAAGCTCAATACAAAAGCAAATCGAACAAGGGAGGTAAGCTCACAGGTACGAAGAAAAGGAACCCTTGTGCGCATTGGCGGAGGCAAACTACTCAACCAAGCCAGCAGCAACCAAGCCATAGGGTTGCAAACAGACGTGCAACCCAGTACCCGCAAGGGCAGGGGTAAGCCGCCGAGCCTAGCAAGGTAGGTGTGCTCCCAAAACCAAACAACGCACACAGGGAGCAAACACGGGCAAACAAGTGACGCCATGGCCTACTCGCCCACCGCCCTCTATATTGCCTAACCTTGGCAACCATGGTCCATTCCCCACTATATGCCATGGCCTTGTGCCCATGGTCTTCACAAGACAGCATCCAAGGCGCCTGAAAGGCCAAGGGAGCCCAACCCAGCAATGCCCAGCCAAGGCCAGGCATTCCAGTGCCTACCCGGGCAAAAACGCCCAAAGCATGCCCCATTCCTTAGCCTATCCAGGCAAAAACGCCCAAAACCAGCCCATTCCAGTGCCTATCCGGGCAAAAACGCCCAAAGCATGCCCATTCCTTAGCCTACCCAGGCAAAAACGCCCAAAACCAGCACATTCCAGTGCCTATCCGGGCAAAAACGCCCTAAACCTGCGCATTCCAGCGCCCCGCAGCATGCCACCCTCCTATAGGGTTTGCGCAACCAACCCGCCTAACCACCAGTGGCAACCAAAGGTGCTGTTAGCGACGACTTCTGAAGACGCAACGAGACGCGACGGGTTTGCGCCCAGATGCGACGAGATGATGCGGGATCTGCGCCCAACCATGCCTACAGCCGCCGACTTGATGCGGGAGCTGCTCGCCCAAGCATGCCTAGCGTGCGAGGCCTGCGTGCAAAGCTAGTGTGCAAGGCTCGTGGGCAAGGCTAGTGCCCAAGGTCTGTGTGCAAGGCTAGTGCCCAAGGCTAGTGCGCAAGGCTAGTGAGCAAGGCCTGTGTGCAAGGCTAGTGTGCAAGGCTTGTATGCAAGGCTAGTGTGCAAGGCTGGTGTGCAAGGCTTGTGGGCAAGGCTGGTGCGCAAGGCTAGTGCCCAAGGGTTGTGTGCAAGGCTAGTGCCCAAGGCTAGTGCGCAAGGCTCGTGCCCAAGGCTAGTGCGCAAGGCTTGTGTGCAAGGCTAGTGCGATGGGCCAGTGCCCAAGGCTTGTGAGCAAGGCTTGTATGCATGGCTTGTGTGCAAGGCTAGCGTCCAAGGCTTGTGTGCATGGCTTGTGCGCAAGGCTTGTGTCCAAGGCTTTTGTGCAAGGCTCGTGCGCAAGGCTAGTGTGCAAGGCTTGTGCGCATTGGCAGGTAGCCCACCACCATGCACGATCCAAATGCCACTCACGCGACAACACGGTGCCAAGCCGGGCATGGTGTGCACTCAAAACCAATCAACGGACAGAGGTCATGCGTCATGGGGGGGATCTAGCAAGGCCATGGGGAAGGTCATGGAGGACCTTGGAAGCAAGCGCAAGACGAGAGCGAATCGAACAAGGGGCCAGGACGGGGCCTTGTGCCCATGGTCTTCGCAAGACAGCGTCCAAGGCGCCCGAAAGCCCAAGGGAACCCAAACCCGGCCGACACTTGCAATCGCACATGCTCTCTGCAACACACCATCAATGCCGCCCAACGGGGCCAACACAGTCATCCGCGGTCCCCTGGCCCTGCGCACGTTTGTCTTTGAAACCGAGCATCAATGCCACAGAAAGTGCCGGGGCGCCAGCTGGAGCCATCATCCGCGTTGCCATGGCTCGCTTGGCCTTGGCTTGCCAGGCCCCGACACGAGCAATCGCGCATTTTCTTTGCAACCGACCATCAATGCCGCCCAACGGGGCCAGCACGAGCAGTCATCCGCGGTCCCCTGGCCCTGCGCACGTTTGTCTTTGAAACCGAGCATCAATGCCACAGAAAGTGCCGGGGCGCCAGCTGGAGC
>NW_027518696.1:31512500-31540000 GCF_043159265.1 Tasmannia lanceolata
TAGGCAAAAACGCCCAAAACCAGCACATTCCAGTGCCTATCCGGGCAAAAACGCCCTAAACCTGCGCATTCCAGCGCCCCGCAGCATGCTACCCTCCTATAGGGTTTGCGCAACCAACCCGCCTAACCACCAGTGGCAACCAAAGGTGCTGTTAGCGACGACTTCTGAAGACGCAACGAGACGCGACGGGTTTGCGCCCAGACGCGACGAGACGATGCGGGATCTGCGCCCAACCATGCCTACACCCGCCGACTTGATGCGGGAGTTGCTCGCCCAAGCATGCCTAGCGTGCGAGGCCTGCGTGCAAGGCTAGTGTGCAAGGCTCGTGGGCAAGGCTAGTGCGCAAGGCTAGTGCCCAAGGTCTGTGTGCAAGGCTAGTGCCCAAGGCTAGTGCGCAAGGCTAGTGCCCAAGTCTAGTGAGCAAGGCCTGTGTGCAAGGCTAGTGTGCAAGGCTTGTATGCAAGGCTAGTGTGCAAGGCTGGTGTGCAAGGCTTGTGGGCAAGGCTGGTGCGCAAGGCTAGTGCCCAAGGGTTGTGTGCAAGGCTAGTGCCCAAGGCTAGTGCGCAAGGCTCGTGTGCAAGGCTAGTGCGATGGGCCAGTGCCCAAGGCTTGTGAGCAAGGCTTGTATGCATGGCTTGTGTGCAAGGCTTGTGTGCATGGCTTGTGCGCAAGGCTTGTGTCCAAGGCTTTTGTGCAAGGCTCGTGCGCAAGGCTAGTGTGCAAGGCTTGTGCGCATTGGCAGGTAGCCCACCACCATGCACGATCCAAATGCCACTCACGCGACAACACGGTGCCAAGCCGGGCATGGTGTGCACTCAAAACCAATCAACGGACAGAGGTCATGCGTCATGGGGGGGATCTAGCAAGGCCATGGGGAAGGTCATGGAGGACCTTGGAAGCAAGCGCAAGACGAGAGCGAATCCAACAAGGGGCCAGGACGGGGCCTTGTGCCCATGGTCTTCGCAAGACAGCGTCCAAGGCGCCCGAAAGCCCAAGGGAACCCAAACCCGGCCGACACTTGCAATCGCACATGCTCTCTGCAACACACCATCAATGCCGCCCAACGGGGCCAGCACGAGCAGTCATCCGCGGTCCCCTGGCCCTGCGCACGTTTGTCTTTGAAACCGAGCATCAATGCCACAGAAAGTGCCGGGGCGCCAGCTGGAGCCATCATCCGCGTTGCCATGGCTCGCTTGGCCTTGGCTTGCCAGTCCCCGACACGAGCAATCGCGCATTTTCTTTGCAACCGACCATCAATGCCGCCCAACGAGGCCAGCCGAGCTGTCATCCGCGGTCCCCTGGCCCTGCGCACGTTTGTCTTTGAAACCGAGCATCAATGCCACAGAAAGTGCCGGGGCGCCAGCTGGAGCCATCATCCGACGTGCCATGGCTTTGGTCCCATGGTCTTCGCAACCGAGCATTCGTGACACCCGACGGGGCCAGGACACCAACCCTTCCGACACGAGCAAAATCATCCGCGGTGCGGTGGCCTTGCACGGCCTTTTGTCTTTGGAACCAACCATCAGTGCCACGGGAAGTGCCGGAGTCCCGGCATCCGCGGTGCCAAGTCATTGCGCCCTTGGTCTCTGCAGCGGGGCATGCCGGGCACTCCCAACCATTGCAAGCAAGAAAGCAAGCAAGAAAGAAAGTAAGTAAGTAAGTAAGTATTACATATAGGGGCGGGACATGCGGGGAGATCTGCGAAACGTGCACTACGGGGCACACGCGTACCTACCGGGGCATAACGACCCCTATTGGGGCACACGTGTGCATATCGGGGCATACCGGGCCTATCAGGGCACACGCGTACATACCGGGGCATACCGAGCCCTACTGGGGCACACGTGCGCATATCGGGGCGTACCAAGCCTATCGGGGCATACGCATGTATCCCAAGGCATACCGAGTCTATCCGGGCATACGCGTTCATACCGGGGCGTAACGGGCCTATCGGGGCATACTTGGGCATATCCGGGCAAAAAATGCCCACGGTTGAGGCAAGCCAACGATGGCGAATGGAATGGGGGAAGGGGAGAGATCTAGCAAAAGGCCCAGGACAAAGATGGGGGGGGGGGAAGCTCATTGGAGAGACCCTGTAAGAAAGCGCAATACAAAAGCAAATCGAACAAGGGAGGTAAGCTCACAGGTACGAAGAAAAGGAACCCTTGTGCGCATTGGCGGAGGCAAACTACCCAACCAAGCCAGCAGCAACCAAGCCATAGGGTTGCAAACAGACGTGCAACCCAGTACCCACAAGGGCAGGGGTAAGCCGCCGAGCCTAGCAAGGTAGGTGTGCTCCCAAAACCAAACAACGCACACAGGGAGCAAACACGGGCAAACAAGTGACGCCATGGCCTACTCGCCCACCGCCCTCTATATTGCCTAACCTTGGCAACCATGGTCCATTCCCCACTATATGCCATGGCCTTGTGCCCATGGTCTTCACAAGACAGCATCCAAGGCGCCTGAAAGGCCAAGGGAGCCCAACCCAGCAATGCCCAGCCAAGGCCAGGCATTCCAGTGCCTACCCGGGCAAAAACGCCCAAAGCATGCCCCATTCCTTAGCCTATCCAGGCAAAAACGCCCAAAACCAGCCCATTCCAGTGCCTATCCGGGCAAAAACGCCCAAAGCATGCCCATTCCTTAGCCTATCCAGGCAAAAACACCCAAAACCAGCACATTCCAGTGCCTATCCGGGCAAAAACGCCCTAAACCTGCGCATTCCAGCGCCCCGCAGCATGCCACCCTCCTATAGGGTTTGCGCAACCAACCCGCCTAACCACCAGTGGCAACCAAAGGTGCTGTTAGCGACGACTTCTGAAGATGCAACGAGACGCGACGGGTTTGCGCCCAGACGCGACGAGACGATGCGGGATCTGCGCCCAACCATGCCTACACCTGCCGACTTGATGCGGGAGCTGCTCGCCCAAGCATGCCTAGCGTGCGAGGCCTGCGTGCAAGGCTAGTGTGCAAGGCTCGTGGGCAAGGCTAGTGCCCAAGGTCTGTGTGCAAGGCTAGTGCCCAAGGCTAGTGCGCAAGGCTAGTGCCCAAGGCTAGTGAGCAAGGCCTGTGTGCAAGGCTAGTGTGCAAGGCTTGTATGCAAGGCTAGTGTGCAAGGCTGGTGTGCAAGGCTTGTGGGCAAGGCTGGTGCGCAAGGCTAGTGCCCAAGGGTTGTGTGCAAGGCTAGTGCCCAAGGCTAGTGCGCAAGGCTCGTGCCCAAGGCTAGTGCTCAAGGCTTGTGTGCAAGGCTAGTGCGATGGGCCAGTGCCCAAGGCTTGTGAGCAAGGCTTGTATGCATGGCTTGTGTGCAAGGCTAGCGTCCAAGTGTCACGGGCCAAATATTTGAGCAACGGAATAACCCGTGCGGCGCCCCAACATGCACGAATGCTAGGGCCAGCCTTCAATCGTGCAAGCCTTTAAAGGCCCTACACGCCAACACCCCTTGATGCTTCAAATGTGCACACAAACTCTAAGCTGTTCAACAGGCTACTTGGCTCAGATCTTGACATGCGCTTCTAGATACCCACACTCATGATCAGCCTGCATCACGCGTACATCGAACATAAGGCCTTGAGGCCGAATGCAAAGTCCATCGAGTACGAGGCATGACGATGCCACGCACCACCCGCCAAGCACTAGGGCTTGGTCATCCAAGGAGCAAGATGCCCCATGGACTGATCCGCAAGGTGTACACCTCGCGAGGGCAACCGAAGTCGCCCCGGCACGAACCCATGGAAGGCCTAGAGAATGGCCTACCCACGAGACGTGCCGCGGTGGAGAGGGGCAAACAGTATAAGTAGCCCCCTGCACCGGTCCGCCGCGCAATGCATGTGGGAACCCAACCCACATGCACTGTCTTTGGCCCCCATCCTCAACCAAAGAAACTGGAGCATCCCTATGAATAGCTCGCAGTCCGCACCCAAAAGCTTCCTTAGGGCACGCCTACGAGTTGAAGTATGATTTCCTACTGTGTACAACAGATGCACAAGCAAGTCCTCTTGCAACCCATGAGCAAGCCACCAAGGCTCCTGCCCACACCTGCTGGGCCTAACGGGGGAGAAGTCACAAGTCACAGGGTCACCTCCTCCTATAGTGTTTGGCCAACCAACCCCCTTAACCACCAGTGGCGACCAAAGGTGCTATAAACAACGCATTTCCAAGACGCAACGAGACGAGACGAGATGGATTTTAATACCGGTTGTGTCCTGAACTGTTTCCCCGTGACACTCCCCCACCTGATAACGTCGACGCCCTCGTCGACACTGAACGCTCTGTGAAGCTCAGTTCCACAATAACAATGACTTCTCAATCTTGAAAACAGCTGCCACTGGTACTTCGACAATCAGCGTATTCTGACTTCTATTGCATACCACATTGCCTCAAGTTCTGCCAATCACTGCACTATAGCTCTGCTGGAGTTATCTTCAACAACGATGGTTTTCTCGGACTCCATCAAACTAGGCGAAGGTTTTCCGACGGTGCCTACAAACACTGTGGATGACGTGCCATCACTTTCGGCACGGAAGGTTATGGCTCACCTACAACCGGATGACGTGCCACCACTTTCGGCACGGAAGGTTTTGGCTCACCTACAACCGGATAACACGCCATCACTTTCGGCATGGAAGGTTTTGGCTCACCTACAACCGGATGACGTGCCACCACTTTCGGCACGGAAGGTTTTGGCTCACCTACAACCGGGTAGCGTGCCATCACTTTCAGCACGGAAGGTTTTGGCTCACCTACAACCGGATAACATGCCATCACTTTCGGCATGGAAGGTTTTGGCTCACCTACAACCGGATAACACGCCATCACTTTCGGCATGGAAGGTTTTGGCTCACCTACAACCGGATAACATGCCATCACTTTCGGCATGGAAGGTTTTGGCTCACCTACAACCGGGTAGCGTGCCATTACTTTCGGCACGGAAGGTTTTGGCTCACCTACAACCGGTTAACGTGCCAACACTTTCGGCACGGAAGGTTTTGGCTCACCTACAACCGGTGATGATGGTTCTAAGCACTCCACCAAACTCCATGAGGGCAGAGCGACCAGCTTGAATCATTTCCTCAAGCAACTCTCAAGTTCCTCCTCAGCTACACTCGAGCTTCCTCTGGAGTGGTCTTCCGAAATGGCCAACTTGCACCGCTTCGTCTCTCCCTGAATGTGCCACCACTTCTGGCACAGCACCTGCCTCACTTTCGGCCAAGTGCAGCACTTGCCACCTGCAAAGTGCAAACCAACCACGGAGTCCACAAGCACTCCCAAGCAAAGAGACCACCACATCAGTCTCGCCTCCTCCTGAGGCCAAGAATCCCCTGTTGGGATCAATCAACTGCGACGCTTAGTCTTGCCTGCTTCGGTTCAACACTATAGAACTTGATTTGAACAATCAACCCTTATGCCACAAATGGTCTCCTTGGGCACTTGCGGCTAGTACTCACACTGCTAACCACCCCAAATATTCCATCATTCAGATTGAGCTGTCCTTTCAATTTCGACAAACTAAGAGATTCTAAAGCAGCAAGAAACACACAAACATACCATGTCGTCCCATACCAACACAGTCTGCCCATATGCCATCTGAGCTCACCACACTGTCCCATATCAGCACAGCAAACCCATTATCAAATCTAAGCGGCCTTGGCGTTCGTTCCAAGGTCTTTCTGAGAAGAGCATCATGCATGCTCGATTTTAATTGTGAACTGCGATAAAAGTACTTCAGTCATTGACCAGCTCTTCATCCTGAGCATGTTTGCTAATTCGTCAAACTGGTTATGCCATCACACTGAGCAAGCAAATTCACTTCGGTGAACGCTTTGGTGCCGACACGTTCGACACCACATCTGATAGGGGAAGGCTTATACCAGCAGCCAACCCTTTTTTCATAGCAAGCCCTTAAGGCCATATGCTAACACATCAATGTTTAGCCAACACTGCAACGGAGCATTCACAACTCCCCAACTGCCACTTCCGATCTCACACATCGGTGGGTCACTAAAAGATGCCAACCTGTTCGCTGATGGTTGCAGCTCTAACACTGTATCAAGCTTCGAGCAAATCCATTGAGCAATGCTTGAACAAACACTGATGGTACTAATCTTTCCAGGCCATCGCGCCTCTGTTGCATGACTCAAGTAGAATAAGTGAGAGTCCACAGAAAGGAACATACCCACGCAATTTTAGCTCTTCTTCGGCTGACTAATGGACTTTCAAAGTGTTAGATTCAAAGACATCCGCAACTTAGCACTTCCAACTTGGTGTGCTAACATTCAAGCTCTTTCCAACTCCGCCACAACAGAAAGCATTTCCCGTTCCTTTGTGCAAAGCAACATGCACTAGAGATGCGCTAATCATAGCCGCAAACACTGCCACTTGCTGCAACTATGCCAACACAGACACCAACTGTATCATAGCTCCTTGAAAAACTCTTGATTCATAACTGCTCTGATCTGGCACTAGATACCATCTGGCACCAATTCTCAAAGCACACTCTGAATACATAGCTTGGACATTCTGCTCTGATACCAACTGTCACGGGCCAAATATTTGAGCAACGGAATAACCCGTGCGGCGCCCCAACATGCACGAATGCTAGGGCCAGCCTTCAATCGTGCAAGCCTTTAAAGGCCCTACACGCCAACACCCCTTGATGCTTCAAATGTGCACACAAACTCTAAGCTGTTCAACAGGCTACTTGGCTCAGATCTTGACATGCGCTTCTAGATACCCACACTCATGATCAGCCTGCATCACGAGTACATCGAACATAAGGCCTTGAGACCGAATGCAAAGTCCATCGAGTACGAGGCATGACGATGCCACGCACCACCCGCCAAGCACTAGGGCTTGGTCATCCAAGGAGCAAGATGCCCCATGGACTGATCCGCAAGGTGTACACCTCGCGAGGGCAACCGAAGTCGCCCCGGCACGAACCCATGGAAGGCCTAGAGAATGGCCTACCCACGAGACGTGCCGCGGTGCAGAGGGGCAAACAGTATAAGTAGCCCCCTGCACCGGTCCGCCGCGCAATGCATGTGGGAACCCAACCCACATGCACTGTCTTTGGCCCCCATCCTCAACCAAAGAAACTGGAGCATCCCTATGGATAGCTCGCAGTCCGCACCCAAAAGCTTCCTTAGGGCACGCCTACGAGTTGAAGTATGATTTCCTACTGTGTGCAACAGATGCACAAGCAAGTCCTCTTGCAACCCATGAGCAAGCCACCAAGGCTCCTGCCCACACCTGCTGGGCCTAACGGGGGAGAAGTCACAAGTCACAGGGTCACCTCCTCCTATAGTGTTTGGCCAACCAACCCCCTTAACCACCAGTGGCGACCAAATGTGCTATAAACAACGCATTTCCAAGACGCAACGAGACGAGACGAGATGGATTTTAATACCGGTTGTGTCCTGAACTGTTTCCCCGTGACACAAGGCTTGTGTGCATGGCTTGTGCGCAAGGCTTGTGTCCAAGGCTTGTGTGCAAGGCTCGTGCGCAAGGCTAGTGTGCAAGGCTTGTGCGCATTGGCAGGTAGCCCACCACCATGCACGATCCAAATGCCACTCACGCGACAACACGGTGCCAAGCCGGGCATGGTGTGCACTCAAAACCAATCAACGGACAGAGGTCATGCGTCATGGGGGGGATCTAGAAAGGCCATGGGGAAGGTCATGGAGGACCTTGGAAGCAAGCGCAAGACGAGAGCGAATCGAACAAGGGGCCAGGACGGGGCCTTGTGCCCATGGTCTTCGCAAGACAGCGTCCAAGGCGCCCGAAAGCCCAAGGGAACCCAAACCCGGCCGACACTTGCAATCGCACATGCTCTCTGCAACACACCATCAATGCCGCCCAACGAGCAGTCATCCGCGGTCCCCTAGCCCTGCGCACGTTAGTCTTTGAAACCGAGCATCAATGCCACAGAAAGTGCCGGGGCGCCAGCTGGAGCCATCATCCGCGTTGCCATGGCTCGCTTGGCCTTGGCTTGCCAGGCCCCGACACGAGCAATCGCGCATTTTCTTTGCAACCGACCATCAATGCCGCCCAACGGGGCCAGCACAAGCAGTCATCCGCGGTCCCCTGGCCCTGCGCACGTTTGTCTTTGAAACCGAGCATCAATGCCACAGAAAGTACCGGGGCGCCAGCTGGAGCCATCATCCGCGTTGCCATGGCTCGCTTGGCCTTGGCTTGCCAGTCCCCGACACGAGCAATCATGCATTTTCTTTGCAACCGACCATCAATGCCGCCCAACGAGGCCAGCACGAGCAGTCATCCGCGGTCCCGTGGCCCTGCGCACGTTTGTCTTTGAAACCGAGCATCAATGCCACAGAAAGTGCCGGGGCGCCAGCTGGAGCCATCATCCGCGTTGCCATGGCTCGCTTGGCCTTGGCTTGCCAGTCCCCGACACGAGCAATCGCGCATTTTCTTTGCAACCGACCATCAATGCCGCCCAACGAGGCCAGCACGAGCAGTCATCCGCGGTCCCCTGGCCCTTCACACGTTTGTCTTTGAAACCGAGCATCAATGCCACAGAAAGTGCCGGGGCACCAGCTGGAGCCATCATCCGACGTGCCATGGCTTTGGTCCAATGGTCTTCGCAACCGAGCATTCGTGACACCCGACGGGGCCATGACACCAACCCTTCCGACACGAGCATTCGCGCATGTTCTTTGGCCACACAACGGCGCCAGCACGAGCAAAATCATCAGCGGTGCGGTGGCCTTGCACGGCCTTTTGTCTTTGGAACCAACCATCAGTGCCACGGGAAGTGCCGGAGTCCCGGCATCCGCGGTGCCAACTCATTGTGCCCTTGGTCTCTGCAGCGGGGCATGCCGGGCACTCCCAACCATTGCAAGCAAGCAAGCAAGCAAGAAAGAAAGTAAGTAAGTAAGTATTACATATAGGGGCGGAACATGCGGGGAGATCTGCGAAACGTGCACTACGGGGCACACGCGTACCTACCGGGGCATACCGACCCCTATTGGGGCACACGTGTGCATATCGGGGCATACCGGGCCTATCAGGGCACACGCGTACATACTGGGGCATACCGAGCCCTACTGGGGCACACGTGCGTATATCGGGGCGTACCAAGCCTATCGGGGCATACGCATGTATCCCAAGGCATACCGAGTCTATCCGGGCATACGCGTTCATACCAGGGCGTAACGGGCCTATCGGGGCATACTTGGGCATATCCGGGCAAAAAATGCCCAAAACTTGCGCAACCTTGGCAACCGTGGTCCATTCCTCTCTATATGCCTAGCCCTGGCAACCGTGGTCCATTCCTCACTATATGCCATGGCCTTGTGCCCATGGTCTTCACAAGACAGCATCCAAGGCGCCTGAAAGGCCAAGGGAGCCCAACCCAGCAATGCCCAGCCAAGGCCAGGCATTCCAGTGCCTACCCGGGCAAAGACGCCTAAAGCATGCCCCATTCCTTAGCCTATCCAGGCAAAAACGCCCAAAACCAGCCCATTCCAGTGCCTATCCGGGCAAAAACGCCCAAAGCATGCCCATTCCTTAGCCTATCTAGGCAAAAACGCCCAAAACCAGCACATTCCAGTGCCTATCAGGGCAAAAACGCCCTAAACCTGCGCATTCCAGCGCCCCGCAGCATGCCACCCTCCTATAGGGTTTGCGCAACCAACCCGCCTAACCACCAGTGGCAACCAAAGGTGCTGTTAGCGACGACTTCTGAAGACGAAACGAGACGCGACGGGTTTGCGCCCAGACGCGACGAGACGATACGGGATCTGCGCCCAACCATGCCTACACCCGCCGACTTGTTGCGGGAGCTGCTTGCCCAAGCATGCCTAGCGTGCAAGGCCTGCGTGCAAGGCTAGTGTGCAAGGCTCGTGGGCAAGGCTAGTGCGCAAGGCTAGTGCCCAAGGTCTGTGTGCAAGGCTAGTGCCCAAGGCTAGTGCGCAAGGCTAGTGCCCAAGGCTAGTGAGCAAGGCCTGGGTGCAAGGCTAGTGTGCAAGGCTTGTATGCAAGGCTAGTGTGCAAGGCTGCTGTGCAAGGCTTGTGGGCAAGGCTGGTGCGCAAGGCTAGTGCCCAAGGGTTGTGTGCAAGGCTAGTGCCCAAGGCTAGTGCGCAAGGCTCGTGCCCAAGGCTAGTTCGCAAGGCTTGTGTGCAAGGCTAGTGCGATGGGCCAGTGCCCAAGGCTTGTGAGCAAGGCTTGTATGCATGGCTTGTGTGCAAGGCTTGTGTGCATGGCTTGTGCACAAGGCTTGTGTCCAAGGCTTTTGTGCAAGGCTCGTGCGCAAGGCTAGTGTGCAAGGCTTGTGCGCATTGGCAGGTAGCCCACCACCATGCACGATCCAAATGCCACTCACGCGACAACACGGTGCCAAGCCGGGCATGGTGTGCACTCAAAACCAATCAACGGAAAGAGGTCATGCGTCATGGGGGGGATCTAGCAAGGCCATGGGGAAGGTCATGGAGGACCTTGGAAGCAAGCATAAGACGAGAGCGAATCGAACAAGGGGCCAGGACGGGGCCTTGTGCCCATGGTCTTCGCAAGACAGCGTCCAAGGCGCCCGAAAGCCCAAGGGAACCCAAACCCGGCCGACACTTGCAATCGCACATGCTCTCTGCAACACACCATCAATGCCGCCCAACGGGGCCAGCACGAGCAGTCATCTGCGGTCCCCTTGCCCTGCGCACGTTTGTCTTTGAAACCGAGCATCAATGCCACAGAAAGTGCCGGGGCGCCAGCTGGAGCCATCATCCGCGTTGCCATGGCTCGCTTGGCCTTGGCTTGCCAGGCCCCAACACGAGCAATCGCGCATTTTCTTTGCAACCAACCATCAATGCCGCCCAACGGGGCCAGCACGAGCAGTCATCCGCGGTCCCCTGGCCCTGCGCACGTTTGTCTTTGAAACCGAGCATCAATGCCACAGAAAGTACCGGGGCGCCAGCTGGAGCCATCATCCGCGTTGCCATGGCTCGCTTGGCCTTGGCTTGCCAGTCCCCGACACGAGCAATCATGCATTTTCTTTGCAACCGACCATCAATGCCGCCCAACGAGGCCAGCACGAGCAGTCATCCGCGGTCCCGTGGCCCTGCGCACGTTTGTCTTTGAAACCGAGCATCAATGCCACAGAAAGTGCCGGGGCGCCAGCTGGAGCCATCATCCGCGTTGCCATGGCTCGCTTGGCCTTGGCTTGCCAGTCCCCGACACGAGCAATCGCGCATTTTCTTTGCAACCGACCATCAATGCCGCCCAACGAGGCCAGCACGAGCAGTCATCCGCGGTCCCCTGGCCCTTCGCACGTTTGTCTTTGAAACCGAGCATCAATGCCACAGAAAGTGCCGGGGCACCAGCTGGAGCCATCATCCGACGTGCCATGGCTTTGGTCCAATGGTCTTCGCAACCGAGCATTCGTGACACCCGACGGGGCCATGACACCAACCCTTCCGACACGAGCATTCGCGCATGTTCTTTGGCCACACAACGGCGCCAGCACGAGCAAAATCATCAGCGGTGCGGTGGCCTTGCACGGCCTTTTGTCTTTGGAACCAACCATCAGTGCCACGGGAAGTGCCGGAGTCCCGGCATCCGCGGTGCCAACTCATTGTGCCCTTGGTCTCTGCAGCGGGGCATGCCGGGCACTCCCAACCATTGCAAGCAAGCAAGCAAGCAAGAAAGAAAGTAAGTAAGTAAGTATTACATATAGGGGCGGAACATGCGGGGAGATCTGCGAAACGTGCACTACGGGGCACACGCGTACCTACCGGGGCATACCGACCCCTATTGGGGCACACGTGTGCATATCGGGGCATACCGGGCCTATCAGGGCACACGCGTACATACTGGGGCATACCGAGCCCTACTGGGGCACACGTGCGTATATCGGGGCGTACCAAGCCTATCGGGGCATACGCATGTATCCCAAGGCATACCGAGTCTATCCGGGCATACGCGTTCATACCAGGGCGTAACGGGCCTATCGGGGCATACTTGGGCATATCCGGGCAAAAAATGCCCAAAACTTGCGCAACCTTGGCAACCGTGGTCCATTCCTCTCTATATGCCTAGCCCTGGCAACCGTGGTCCATTCCTCACTATATGCCATGGCCTTGTGCCCATGGTCTTCACAAGACAGCATCCAAGGCGCCTGAAAGGCCAAGGGAGCCCAACCCAGCAATGCCCAGCCAAGGCCAGGCATTCCAGTGCCTACCCGGGCAAAGACGCCCAAAGCATGCCCCATTCCTTAGCCTATCCAGGCAAAAACGCCCAAAACCAGCCCATTCCAGTGCCTATCCGGGCAAAAACGCCCAAAGCATGCCAATTCCTTAGCCTATCCAGGCAAAAACGCCCAAAACCAGCACATTCCAGTGCCTATCCGGGCAAAAACGCCCTAAACCTGCGCATTCCAGCGCCCCGCAGCATGCCACCCTCCTATAGGGTTTGCGCAACCAACCCGCCTAACCACCAGTGGCAACCAAAGGTGCTGTTAGCGACGACTTCTGAAGACGCAACGAGACGCGACGGGTTTGCGCCCAGACGCGACGAGACAATGCGGGATCTGCGCCCAACCATGCTTACACCCGCCGACTTGATGCAGGAGCGGCTCGCCCAAGCATGCCTAGCGTGCAAGGCCTGCGTGCAAGGCTAGTGTGCAAGGCTCGTGGGCAAGGCTAGTGCGCAAGGCTAGTGCCCAAGGTCTGTGTGCAAGGCTAGTGCCCAAGGCTAGTGCGCAAGGCTAGTGCCCAAGGCTAGTGAGCAAGGCCTGGGTGCAAGGCTAGTGTGCAAGGCTTGTATGCAAGGCTAGTGTGCAAGGCTTGTGGGCAAGGCTGGTGCGCAAGGCTAGTGCCCAAGGGTTGTGTGCAAGGCTAGTGCCCAAGGCTAGTGCGCAAGGCTCGTGCCCAAGGCTAGTTCGCAAGGCTTGTGTGCAAGGCTAGTGCGATGGGCCAGTGCCCAAGGCTTGTGAGCAAGGCTTGTATGCATGGCTTGTGTGCAAGGCCTGTGTGCATGGCTTGTGCGCAAGGCTTGTGTCCAAGGCTTTTGTGCAAGGCTCGTGCGCAAGGCTAGTGTGCAAGGCTTGTGCGCATTGGCAGGTAGCCCACCACCATGCACGATCCAAATGCCACTCACGCGACAACACGGTGCCAAGCCGGGCATGGTGTGCACTCAAAACCAATCAACGGAAAGAGGTCATGCGTCATGGGGGGGATCTAGCAAGGCCATGGGGAACGTCATGGAGGACCTTGGAAGCAAGCATAAGACGAGAGCGAATCGAACAAGGGGCCAGGACGGGGCCTTGTGCCCATGGTCTTCGCAAGACAGCGTCCAAGGCGCCCGAAAGCCCAAGGGAACCCAAACCCGGCCGACACTTGCAATCGCACATGCTCTCTGCAACACACCATCAATGCCGCCCAACGGGGCCAGCACGAGCAGTCATCTGCGGTCCCCTTGCCCTGCGCACGTTTGTCTTTGAAACCGAGCATCAATGCCACAGAAAGTGCCGGGGCGCCAGCTGGAGCCATCATCCGCGTTGCCATGGCTCGCTTGGCCTTGGCTTGCCAGGCCCCAACACGAGCAATCGCGCATTTTCTTTGCAACCGACCATCAATGCCGCCCAACGGGGCCAGCACGAGCAGTCATCCGCGGTCCCCTGGCCCTGCGCACGTTTGTCTTTGAAACCGAGCATCAATGCCACAGAAAGTGCCGGGGCGCCAGCTGGAGCCATCATCCGCGTTGCCATGGCTCGCTTGGCCTTGGCTTGCCAGTCCCCGACACGAGCAATCGCGCATTTTCTTTGCAACCGACCATCAATGCCGCCCAACGAGGCCAGCACGAGCAGTCATCCGCGGTCCCCTGGCCCTGCGCACGTTTGTCTTTGAAACCGAGCATCAATGCCACAGAAAGTGCCGGGGCGCCAGCTGGAGCCATCATCCGACGTGCCATGGCTTTGGTCCCATGGTCTTCGCAACCGAGCATTCGTGACACCCGACGGGGCCAGGACACCAACCCTTCCGACACGAGCATTCGCGCATGTTCTTTGGCCACACAACGGCGCCAGCACGAGCAAAATCATCCGCGGTGCGGTGGCCTTGCACGGCCTTTTGTCTTTGGAACCAACCATCAGTGCCACGGGAAGTGCCGGAGTCCCGGCATCCGCGGTGCCAAGTCATTGTGCCCTTGGTCTCTGCAGCGGGGCATGCTGGGCACTCCCAACCATTGCAAGCAAGCAAGCAAGCAAGAAAGAAAGTAAGTAAGTAAGTATTACATATAGGGGCGGGACATGCGGGGAGATCAGCGAAACGTGCATTACGGGGCACACGCGTACCTACCGGGGCATACCGACCCCTATTGGGGCACACGTGTGCATATCGGGGCATACCGGGCCTATCAGGGCACACGCGTACATACTGGGGCATACCGAGCCCTACTGGGGCACACGTGCTCATATCGGGGCGTACCAAGCCTATCGGGGCATACGCATGTATCCCAAGGCATACCGAGTCTATCCGGGCATACGCGTTCATACCAGGGCGTAACGGGCCTATCGGGGCATACTTGGGCATATCCGGGCAAAAAATGCCCAAAACTTGCGCAACCTTGGCAACCGTGGTCCATTCCTCTCTATATGCCTAGCCCTGGCAACCGTGGTCCATTCCTCCCTATATGCCATGGCCTTGTGCCCATGGTCTTCACAAGACAGCATCCAAGGCGCCTGAAAGGCCAAGGGAGCCCAACCCAGCAATGCTCAGCCAAGGCCAGGCATTCCAGTGCCTACCCGGGCAAAAACGCCCAAAGCATGCCCCATTCCTTAGCCTATCCAGGCAAAAACGCCCAAAACCAGCCCATTCCAGTGCCTATCCGGGCAAAAACGCCCAAAGCATGCCCATTCCTTAGCCTATCCAGGCAAAAACGCCCAAAACCAGCACATTCCAGTGCCTATCCGGGCAAAAACGCCCTAAACCTGCGCATTCCAGCGCCCCGCAGCATGCCACCCTCCTATAGAGTTTGCGCAACCAACCCGCCTAACCACCAGTGGCAACCAAAGGTGCTGTTAGCGACGACTTCTGAAGACGCAACGAGACGCGACGGGTTTGCGCCCAGACGCGACGAGACGATGCGGGATCTGCGCCCAACCATGCCTACACCCGCCGACTTGATGCGGGAGCTGCTCGCCCAAGCATGCCTAGCCTGCGAGGCCTGCGTGCAAGGCTAGTGTGCAAGGCTCGTGGGCAAGGCTAGTGCCCAAGGTCTGTGTGCAAGGCTAGTGCCCAAGGCTAGTGCGCAAGGCTAGTGCCCAAGGCTAGTGAGCAAGGCCTGGGTGCAAGGCTAGTGTGCAAGGCTTGTATGCAAGGCTAGTGTGCAAGGCTGGTGTGCAAGGCTTGTGGGCAAGGCTGGTGCGCAAGGCTAGTGCCCAAGGGTTGTGTGCAAGGCTAGTGCCCAAGGCTAGTGCGCAAGGCTCGTGCCCAAGGCTAGTGCGCAAGGCTTGTGTGCAAGGCTAGTGCGATGGGCCAGTGCCCAAGGCTTGTGAGCAAGGCTTGTATGCATGGCTTGTGTGCAAGGCTAGCGTCCAAGGCTTGTGTGCATGGCTTGTGCGCAAGGCTTGTGTCCAAGGCTTTTGTGCAAGGCTTGTGCGCAAGGCTAGTGTGCAAGGCTTGTGCGCATTGGCAGGTAGCCCACCACCATGCACGATCGAAATGCCACTCACGCGACAACACGGTGCCAAGCCGGGCATGGTGTGCACTCAAAACCAATCAACGGACAGAGGTCATGCGTCATGGGGGGGATCTAGCAAGGCCATGGGGAAGGTCATGGAGGACCTTGGAAGCAAGCGCAAGACGAGAGCGAATCGAACAAGGGGCCAGGACGGGGCCTTGTGCCCATGGTCTTCGCAAGACAGCGTCCAAGGCGCCCGAAAGCCCAAGGGAACCCAAACCCGGCCGAAATTTGCAATCGCACATGCTCTCTGCAACACACCATCAATGCCGCCCAACGGGGCCAGCACGAGCAGTCATCCGCGGTCCCCTGGCCCTGCGCACGTTAGTCTTTGAAACCGAGCATCAACTCCACAGAAAGTGCCGGGGCGCCAGCTGGAGCCATCATCCGCGTTGCCATGGCTCGCTTGGCCTTGGCTTGCCAGGCCCCGACACGAGCAATCGCGCATTTTCTTTGCAACCGACCATCAATGCCGCCCAACGGGGCCAGCACGAGCAGTCATCCGCGGTCCCCTGGCCCTGCGCACGTTTGTCTTTGAAACCGAGCATCAATGCCACAGAAAGTGCCGGGGCGCCAGCTGGAGCCATCATCCCCGTTGCCATGGCTCGCTTGGCCTTGGCTTGCTAGTCCCCGACACGAGCAATCGCGCATTTTCTTTGCAACCGACCATCAATGCCGCCCAACGAGGCCAGCACAAGCAGTCATCCGCGGTCCCCTGGCCCTGCGCACGTTTGTCTTTGAAACCGAGCATCAATGCCACAGAAAGTGCCGGGGCGCCAGCTGGAGCCATCATCCGACGTGCCATGGCTTTGGTCCCATGGTCTTCGCAACCGAGCATTCGTGACACCCGACGGGGCCAGGACACCAACCCTTCCGACACGAGCATTCGCGCATGTTCTTTGGCCACACAACGGCGCCAGCACGAGCAAAATCATCCGCGGTCCGGTGGCCTTGCACGGCCTTTTGTCTTTGGAACCAACCATCAGTGCCACGGGAAGTGCCGGAGTCCCGGCATCCGCGGTGCCAAGTCATTGCGCCCTTGGTCTCTGTAGCGGAGCATGCCGGGCACTCCCAACCATTGCAAGCAAGCAAGCAAGCAAGAAAGAAAGTAAGTAAGTAAGTAAGTATTACATATAGGGGCGGGACATGCGGGGAGATCAGCGAAACGTGCATTACGGGGCACACGCGTACCTACCGGGGCATACCGACCCCTATTGGGGCACACGTGTGCATATCGGGGAATACCGGGCCTACCGGGGCACACGCGTACATACCGGGGCATACCGAGCCCTACTGGGGCACACGTGCGCATATCGGGGCGTACCAAGCCTATCGGGGCATACGCATGTATCCCAACGCATACCGAGTCTATCCGGGCATACGCGTTCATACCGGGGCGTAACGGGCCTATCGGGGCATACTTGGGCATATCAGGTCAAAAAATGCCCAAAACTTGCGCAACCTTGGCAACCGTGGTTCATTCCTCTCTATATGCCTAGCCTTGGCAACCGTGGTCCATTCCTCACTATATGCCATGGCCTTGTGCCCATGGTCTTCCCAAGACAACGTCCAAGGCGCCCGGAAGGCCAAGGGAGCCCAACCCAGCAATGCCCTGCTATGGCAAGCCAAGGCCAAGCATTCCGGTGCCTATCCGGGCAAAAATGCGATTCCTCTCTATATGCCTAGCCTTGGCAACCGTGGTCCATTCCTCACCATATGCCATGGCCTTGTGCCCATGGTCTTCCCAAGACAGCGTCCAAGGCGCCCGGAAGGCCAAGGGAGCCCAACCCAGCAATGCCCTGCTTTGGCAAGCCAAGGCCAAGCATTCCGGTGCCTAACCTTGGCAACCGTGGTCCTTTCCTCACCATATGCCATGGCCTTGTGCCCATGGTCTTCGCAAGACATCGTCAAAGGCGCCCAAAAGGCCAAGGGAGCCCAACCCAGCAATGCCCTGCTTTGGCAAGCCAAGGCCAAGCATTCCGGTGCCTAACCTTGGCAACCGTGGTCCTTTCCTCACCATATGCCATGGCCTTGTGCCGATGGTCTTCGCAAGACATCGTCAAAGGCGCCCAAAAGGCCAAGGGAGCCCAACCCAGCAATGCCTTGCTTTGGCAAGCCAAGGCCAAGCATTCCGGTGCCTAACCTTGGCAACCGTGGTCCTTTCCTCACCATATACCATGGCCTTGTGCCCATGGTCTTCGCAAGACATCGTCCAAGGCGCCCAAAAGGCCAAGGGAACCCAACCCAGCAATGCCCTGCTAGGGCAAGCCAAGGCCAAGCATTCCGGTGCCTAACCTTGGCAACCGTGGTCCTTTCCTCACCATATGCCATGGCCTTGTGCCCATGGTCTTCGCAAGACATCGTCCAAGGTGCCCAAAAGGCCAAGGGAGCCCAACCCAGCAATGCCCTGCTAGGACAAGCCAAGGCCAAGCATTCCGGTGCCTATCCGAGCAAAAACGCCCAAAGCATGCCCATTCCTTAGCCTATCCAGGCAAAAACGCCCAAAATCTGCACATTCTAGTGCCTATCCGGGCAAAAACGCCCACCAGCATGCCACCCTCCTATAGGGTTTGCGCAACCAACCAGCCTAACCACCAGTGGCAACCAAAGGTGCTGTTAGCGACGACTTCTGAAGACGCGACGAGACGATGCGGGATCTGCGGCCAGACGCGACGAGACGATGCGGGATCTGAGCCCAAGAATGCCTAGACCCGTCCACTTGATGCTGGATCTGCCCCCCAAGCATGCCTAGTGTGCAAGGACTGTGTGCAAGGCTAGTGTCCTAGGCTAGTGCCCAAGGCTTGTGTGCAGGGCTAGTGCCCAAGGCTAGTGCGCAAGGCTCGTGCCCAAGGCTAGTGCGCAAGGCTTGTGTGCAAGGCTAGTGCGATGGGCCAGTGCCCAAGGCTTGTGAGCAAGGCTTGTATGCATGGCTTGTGTGCAAGGCTTGTGTGCATGGCTTGTGCGCAAGGCTTGTGTCCAAGGCTTTTGTGCAAGGCTCGTGCGCAAGGCTAGTGTGCAAGGCTTGTGCGCATTGGCAGGTAGCCCACCACCATGCACGATCCAAATGCCACTCAAGCGACAACACGGTGCCAAGCCGGGCATGGTGTGCACTCAAAACCAATCAACGGACAGAGGTCATGCGTCATGGGGGGGATCTAGCAAGGCCATGGGGAAGGTCATGGAGGACCTTGGAAGCAAGCGCAAGACGAGAGCGAATCGAACAAGGGGCCAGGACGGGGCCTTGTACCCATGGTCTTCGCAAGACTGCGTCCAAGGCGCCCGAAAGCCCAAGGGAACCCAAACCCGGCCGACACTTGCAATCGCACATGCTCTCTGCAACACACCATCAATGCCGCCCAACGGGGCCAGCACGAGCAGTCATCCGCGGTCCCCTGGCCCTGCGCACGTTTGTCTTTGAAACCGAGCATCAATGCCACAGAAAGTGCCGGGGCGCCAGCTGGAGCCATCATCCGCGTTATCATGGCTCGCTTGGCCTTGGCTTGCCAGTCCCCGACACGAGCAATCGCGCATTTTCTTTGCAACCGACCATCAATGCCGCCCAACGAGGCCAGCACGAGCAGTCATCCGCGGTCCCCTGGCCCTGCGCACGTTTGTCTTTGAAACCGAGCATCAATGCCACAGAAAGTGCCGGGGCGCCAGCTGGAGCCATCATCCGACGTGCCATGGCTTTGGTCCCATGGTCTTCGCAACCGACCATTCGTGACACCCGACGGGGCCAGGACACCAACCCTTCCGACACGAGCATTCGCGCATGTTCTTTGGCCACACAACGGCGCCAGCACGAGCAAAATCATCAGCGGTGCGGTGGCCTTGCACGGCCTTTTGTCTTTGGAACCAACCATCAGTGCCACGGGAAGTGCCGGAGTCCCGGCATCCGCGGTGCCAAGTCATTGCGCCCTTGGACTCTGCAGCGGGGCATGCCGGGCACTCCCAACCATTGCAAGCAAGCAAGCAAGCAAGAAAGAAAGTAAGTAAGTAAGTAAGTATTACATATAGGGGCGGGACATGCGGGGAGATCTGTGAAACGTGCACTACGGGGCACACGCGTACCTACCGGGGCATACCGACCCCTATTGGGGCACACGTGTGCATATCGGGGCATACCGGGTCTATCAGGGCACACGCGTACATACTGGGGCATACCGAGCCCTACTGGGGCACACGTGCTCATATCGGGGCGTACCAAGCCTATCGGGGCATACGCATGTATCCCTAGGCATACCGAGTCTATCCGGGCATACGCGTTCATACCAGGGCGTAACGGGCCTATCGGGGCATACTTGGGCATATCCGGGCAAAAAATGCCCAAAACTTGCGCAACCTTGGCAACCGTGGTCCATTCCTCTCTATATGCCTAGCCCTGGCAACCGTGGTCCATTCCTCCCTATATGCCATGGCCTTGTGCCCATGGTCTTCACAAGACAGCATCCAAGGCGCCTGAAAGGCCAAGGGAGCCCAACCCAGCAATGCCCAGCCAAGGCCAGGCATTCCAGTGCCTACCCGGGCAAAAACGCCCAAAGCATGCCCCATTCCTTAGCCTATCCAGGCAAAAACGCCCAAAACCAGCCCATTCCAGTGCCTATCCGGGCAAAAACGCCCAAAGCATGCCCATTCCTTAGCCTATCCAGGCAAAAACGCCCAAAACCAGCACATTCCAGTGCCTATCCGGGCAAAAACGCCCTAAACCTGCGCATTCCAGCGCCCCGCAGCATGCCACCCTCCTATAGGGTTTGCGCAACCAACCCGCCTAACCACCAGTGGCAACCAAAGGTGCTGTTAGCGACGACTTCTGAAGACGAAACGAGACGCGACGGGTTTGCGCCCAGACGCGACGAGACGATACGGGATCTGCGCCCAACCATGCCTACACCCGCCGACTTGTTGCGGGAGCTGCTTGCCCAAGCATGCCTAGCGTGCAAGGCCTGCGTGCAAGGCTAGTGTGCAAGGCTCGTGGGCAAGGCTAGTGCGCAAGGCTAGTGCCCAAGGTCTGTGTGCAAGGCTAGTGCCCAAGGCTAGTGCGCAAGGCTAGTGCCCAAGGCTAGTGAGCAAGGCCTGGGTGCAAGGCTAGTGTGCAAGGCTTGTATGCAAGGCTAGTGTGCAAGGCTGCTGTGCAAGGCTTGTGGGCAAGGCTGGTGCGCAAGGCTAGTGCCCAAGGGTTGTGTGCAAGGCTAGTGCCCAAGGCTAGTGCGCAAGGCTCGTGCCCAAGGCTAGTTCGCAAGGCTTGTGTGCAAGGCTAGTGCGATGGGCCAGTGCCCAAGTGTCACGGGGAAACAGTTCAGGACACAACCGGTATTAGAATCCATCTCGTCTCGTCTCGTTGCGTCTTGGAAATGCGTTGTTTATAGCACCTTTGGTCGCCACTGGTGGTTAAGGGGGTTGGTTGGCCAAACACTATAGGAGGAGGTGACCCTGTGACTTGTGACTTCTCCCCCGTTAGGCCCAGCAGGTGTGGGCAGGAGCCTTGGTGGCTTGCTCATGGGTTGCAAGAGGACTTGCTTGTGCATCTGTTGCACACAGTAGGAAATCATACTTCAACTCGTAGGCGTGCCCTAAGGGAGCTTTGGGTGCGGACTGCGAGCTATCCATAGGGATGCTCCAGTTTCTTTGGTTGAGGATGGGGTCCAAAGACAGTGCATGTTGAGTTGGGTTCCCACATGCATTGCGCAGCGGACCGGTGCAGGGGGCTACTTATACTGTTTGCCCCTCTGCACCGCGGTACGTCTCGTGGGTAGGCCATTCTCTAGGCCTTCCATGGGTTCGTGCCGGGGCGACTTCGGTTGCCCTCGCGAGGTGTACACCTTGCGGATCAGTCCATGGGGCATCTTGCTCCTTGGATGACCAAGCCCTAGTGCTTGGCGGATTGGTGCGTGGCATCGTCATGCCTCGTACTCGATGGACTTTGCATTAGGCCCCAAGGCCGTATGTTCGATGTACTCGTGATGCAGGCTGATCATGAGTGTGGGTATCTAGAAGCGCATGTCAAGATCTGAGCCAAGTAGCCTGTTGAACAGCTTAGAGTTTGTGTGCACATTTGAAGCATCAAGGGGTGTTGGCGTGCAGGGCCTTTAAAGGCTTGCACGATTGAAGGCTGGCCCTAGCATTCGTGCATGTTGGGGCGCCGCACGGGTTATTCCGTTGCTCAAATATTTGGCCCGTGACAGTTGGTATCAGAGCAGAATGTCCAAGCTATGTATTCAGAGTGTGCTTTGAGAATTGGTGCCAGATGGTATCTAGTGCCAGATCAGAGCAGTTATGAATCAGAGTTTTTCAAGGAGCTATGATACAGTTGGTGTCTGTGTTGGCATAGTTGCAGCAAGTGGCAGTGTTTGCGGCTATGATTAGCGCATCTCTAGTGCATGTTGCTTTGCACAAAGGAACGGGAAATGCTTTCTGTTGTGGCGGAGTTGGAAAGAGCTTGAATGTTAGCACACCAAGTTGGAAGTGCTAAGTTGCGGATGTCTTTGAATCTAATACTTTGAAAGTCCATTAGTCAGCCGAAGAAGATCTAAAATTGCGTGGGTATGTTCCTTTCTGTGGACTCTCACTTATTCTACTTGAGTCGCGCAACAGAGGCGCGATGGCCTGGAAAGATTAGTACCATCAGTGTTTGTTCAAGCATTGCTCAATGGATTTGCTCGAAGCTTGATACAGTGTTAGAGCTGCAACCATCAGCGAACAGGTTGGCATCTTTCAGTGACCCACCGATGTGTGAGATCGGAAGTGGCAGTTGGGGAGTTGTGAATGCTCCGTTGCAGTGTTGGCTAAACATTGATGTGTTAGCATATGGCCTTAAGGGCTTGCTATGAAAAAAGGGTTGGCTGCTGGTATAAGCCTTCCCCTATCAGATGAGGTGTCGAACGTGTCGGCACCAAAGCGCTCACCGAAGTGAATTTGCTTGCTCAGTGTGATGGCATAACCAGTTTGGCGAATTAGCAGACATGCTCAGGATGAAGAGCTGGTCAATGACTGAAGTACTTTTATGGCAGTTCACAATTACAATCGAGCATGCGTGATGCTCTTCTCAGAAAGACCTTGGAACGAACGCCAAGTCCGCTTAGATTTGATAATGGGTTTGCTGTGCTGATATGGGACAGTGTGGTGAGCTCAGATGGCATATGGGCAGACTGTGTTGGTATGGGACGACATGGTATGTTTGTGTGTTTCTTGCTGCTTTAGAATCTCTTAGTTTGTCGAAATTGAAAGGACAGCTCAATCTGAATGATGGAATATTTGGGGTGGTTAGCAGTGTGAGTACTAGCCGCAAGTGCCCAAGGAGACCATTTGTGGCATAAGGGTTGATTGTTCAAATCAAGTTCTATAGTGTTGAACCGAAGCAGGCAAGACTAAGCGTCGCAGTTGATTGATCCCAACAGGGGATTCTTGGTCTCAGGAGGAGGCGAGACTGATGTGGTGGTCTCTTTGCTTGGGAGTGCTTGTGGACTCCGTGGTTGGTTTGCACTTTGCAGGTGGCAAGTGCTGCACTTGGCCGAAAGTGAGGCAGGTGCTGTGCCAGAAGTGGTGGCACATTCAGGGAGAGACGAAGTGGTGCAAGTTGGCCATTTCAGAAGACCACTCCAGAGGAAGCTCGAGTGTAGCTGAGGAGGAACTTGAGAGTTGCTTGAGGAAATGATTCAAGCTGGTCGCTCTGCCCTCATGGAGTTTGGTGGAGTGCTCAGAACCATCATCACCGGTTGTAGGTGAGCCAAAACCTTCCATGCCGAAAGTGATGGCATGTTATCCGGTTGTAGGTGAGCCAAAACCTTCCATGCCGAAAGTGATGGCATGTTATCCGGTTGTAGGTGAGCCAAAAACCTTCCATGCCGAAAGTGATGGCGTGTTATCCGGTTGTAGGTGAGCCAAAACCTTCCATGCCGAAAGTGATGGCATGTTATCCGGTTGTAGGTGAGCCAAAACCTTCCGTGCTGAAAGTGATGGCACGCTACCCGGTTGTAGGTGAGCCAAAACCTTCCGTGCCGAAAGTGGTGGCACGTCATCCGGTTGTAGGTGAGCCATAACCTTCCGTGCCGAAAGTGATGGCACGTCATCCACAGCGTTTGTAGGCACCGTCAGAAAACCTTCGCCTAGTTTGATGGAGTCCGGGAAAACCATCGTTGTTGAAGATAACTCCAGCAGAGCTATAGTGCAGTGATTGGCAGAACTTGAGGCAGTGTGGTATGCAGTAGAAGTCAGAATACGCTGATTGTCGAAGTACCAGTGGCAGCTGCTTTCAAGATTGAGAAGTCATTGTTATTGTGGAACTGAGCTTCATAGAGCGTTCAGTGTCGACGAGGGCGTCGACGTTATCAGGTGGGGGAGTGTCACGGGGAAACAGTTCAGGACACAACCGGTATTAGAATCCATCTCGTCTCGTCTCGTTGCGTCTTGGAAATGTGTTGTTTATAGCACCTTTGGTCGCCACTGGTGGTTAAGGGGGTTGGTTGGCCAAACACTATAGGAGGAGGTGACCCTGTGACTTGTGACTTCTCCCCCGTTAGGCCCAGCAGGTGTGGGCAGGAGCCTTGGTGGCTTGCTCATGGGTTGCAAGAGGACTTGCTTGTGCATCTGTTGCACACAGTAGGAAATCATACTTCAACTCGTAGGCGTGCCCTAAGGGAGCTTTGGGTGCGGACTGCGAGCTATCCATAGGGATGCTCCAGTTTCTTTGGTTGAGGATGGGGGCCAAAGACAGTGCATGTTGGGTTGGGTTCCCACATGCATTGCGCGGCAGACCGGTGCAGGGGGCTACTTATACTGTTTGCCCCTCTGCACCGCGGTACGTCTCGTGGGTAGGCCATTCTCTAGGCCTTCCATGGGTTCGTGCCGGGGCGACTTCGGTTGCCCTCGCGAGGTGTACACCTTGCGGATCAGTCCATGGGGCATCTTGCTCCTTGGATGACCAAGCCCTAGTGCTTGGCGGATTGGTGCGTGGCATCGTCATGCCTCGTACTCGATGGACTTTGCATTAGGCCCCAAGGCCGTATGTTCGATGTACTCGTGATGCAGGCTGATCATGAGTGTGGGTATCTAGAAGCGCATGTCAAGATCTGAGCCAAGTAGCCTGTTGAACAGCTTAGAGTTTGTGTGCACATTTGAAGCATCAAGGGGTGTTGGCGTGCAGGGCCTTTAAAGGCTTGCACGATTGAAGGCTGGCCCTAGCATTCGTGCATGTTGGGGCGCCGCACGGGTTATTCCGTTGCTCAAATATTTGGCCCGTGACACAAGGCTTGTGAGCAAGGCTTGTATGCATGGCTTGTGTGCAAGGCTTGTGTGCATGGCTTGTGCGCAAGGCTTGTGTCCAAGGCTTTTGTGCAAGGCTCGTGCGCAAGGCTAGTGTGCAAGGCTTGTGCGCATTGGCAGGTAGCCCACCACCATGCATGATCCAAATGCCACTCACGCGACAACACGGTGCCAAGCCGGGCATGGTGTGCACTCAAAACCAATCAACGGACAGAGGTCATGCGTCATGGGGGGGATCTAGCAAGGCCATGGGGAAGGTCATGGAGGACCTTGGAAGCAAGCGCAAGACGAGAGCGAATCCAACAAGGGGCCAGGACGGGGCCTTGTGCCCATGGTCTTCGCAAGACAGCGTCCAAGGCGCCCGAAAGCCCAAGGGAACCCAAACCCGGCCGACACTTGCAATCGCACATGCTCTCTGCAACACACCATCAATGCCGCCCAACGGGGCCAGCACGAGCAGTCATCCGCGGTCCCCTGGCCCTGCGCACGTTTGTCTTTGAAACCGAGCATCAATGCCACAGAAAGTGCCAGGGCGCCAGCTGGAGCCATCATCCGCATTGCCATGGCTCGCTTGGCCTTGGCTTGCCAGGCCCCGACACGAGCAATCGCGCATTTTCTTTGCAACCGACCATCAATGCCGCCCAACGGGGCCAGCACGAGCAGTCATCCGCGGTCCCCTGGCCCTGCGCACGTTTGTCTTTGAAACCGAGCATCAATGCCACAGAAAGTGCCGGGGCGCCAGCTGGAGCCATCATCCGCGTTGCCATGGCTGGCTTGGCCTTGGCTTGCCAGTCCCCGACACGAGTAATCGCGCATTTTCTTTGCAACCGACCATCAATGCCGCCCAACGAGGCCAGCACGAGCAGTCATCCGCGGTCCCCTGGCCCTGCGCACGTTTGTCTTTGAAACCGAGCATCAATGCCACAGAAAGTGCCGGGGCGCCAGCTGGAGCCATCATCCGACGTGCCATGGCTTTGGTCCCATGGTCTTCGCAACCGAGCATTCGTGACACCCGACGGGGCCAGGACACCAACCCTTCCGACATGAGCATTCGCGCATGTTCTTTGGCCACACAACGGCGCCAGCACGAGCAAAATCATCCGCGGTGCGGTGGCCTTGCACGGCCTTTTGTCTTTGGAACCAACCATCAGTGCCACGGGAAGTGCCGGAGTCCCGGCATCCGCGGTGCCAAGTCATTGCGCCCTTGGTCTCTGCAGCGGGGCATGCCGGGCACTCCCAACCATTGCAAGCAAGCAAGCAAGCAAGAAAGAAAGTAAGTAAGTAAGTATTACATATAGGGGCAGGACATGCGGGGAGATCAGCGAAACGTGCATTACGGGGCACACGCATACCTACCGGGGCATACCGACCCCTATTGGGGCACACGTGTGCATATCGGGGCATACCGGGCCTATCGGGGCACACGCGTACATACCGGGGCATACCAAGCCCTACTGGGGCACACGTGCGCATATCGGGGCGTACCAAGCCTATCGGGGCATACGCATGTATCCCAAGGCATACCGAGTCTATCCGGGCATACGCGTTCATACCGGGGCGTAACGGGCCTATCGGGGCATACTTGGGCATATCCGGGCAAAAAATGCCCAAAACTTGCGCAACCTTGGCAACCGTGGTCCATTCCTCTCTATATGCCTAGCCTTGGCAACCGTGGTCCATTCCTCACTATATGCCATGGCCTTGTGCCCATGGTCTTCCCAAGACAGCGTCCAAGGCGCCCGGAAGGCCAAGGGAGCCCAACCCAGCAATGCCCTGCTATGGCAAGCCAAGGCCAAGCATTCCGGTGCCTATCCGGGCAAAAATGCGATTCCTCTCTATATGCCTAGCCTTGGCAACCGTGGTCCATTCCTCACCATATGCCATGGCCTTGTGCCCATGGTCTTCCCAAGACAGCGTCCAAGGCGCCCGGAAGGCCAAGGGAGCCCAACCCAGCAATGCCCTGCTTTGGCAAGCCAAGGCCAAGCATTCCGGTGCCTAACCTTGGCAACCGTGGTCCTTTCCTCACCATATGCCATGGCCTTGTGCCCATGGTCTTCGCAAGACATCGTCAAAGGCGCCCAAAAGGCCAAGGGAGCCCAACCCAGCAATGCCCTGCTTTGGGAAGCCAAGGCCAAGCATTCCGGTGCCTAACCTTGGCAACCGTGGTCCTTTCCTCACCATATGCCATGGCCTTGTGCCCATGGTCTTCGCAAGACATCGTCAAAGGCGCCCAAAAGGCCAAGGGAGCCCAACCCAGCAATGCCCTGGTTTGGCAAGCCAAGGCCAAGCATTCCGGTGCCTAACCTTGGCAACCGTGGTCCTTTCCTCACCATATGCCATGGCCTTGTGCCCATGGTCTTCGCAAGACATCGTCCAAGGCGCCCAAAAGGCCAAGGGAGCCCAACCCAGCAATGCCCTGCTAGGGCAAGCCAAGGCCAAGCATTCCGGTGCCTAACCTTGGCAACCGTGGTCCTTTCCTCACCATATGCCATGGCCTTGTGCCCATGGTCTTCGCAAGACATCGTCCAAGGCGCCCAAAAGGCCAAGGGAGCCC
>NW_027518696.1:31547500-31570000 GCF_043159265.1 Tasmannia lanceolata
TCCGACGTGCCATGGCCTTGGTCCCATGGTCTTCGCAACCGAGCATTCGTGACACCCGACAGGGCCAGGACACCAACCCTTCCGACACGAGCATTCGCGCATGTTCTTTGGCCACACAACGGCGCCAGCACGAGCAAAATCATCAGCGGTGCGGTGGCCTTGCACGGCCTTTTGTCTTTGGAACCAACCATCAGTGCCACGGGAAGTGCCGGAGTCCCGGCATCCGCGGTGCCAAGTCATTGCGCCCTTGGTCTCTGCAGCGGGGCATGCCGGGCACTCCCAACCATTGCAAGCAAGCAAGCAAGAAAGAAAGAAAGAAAGTAAGTAAGTAAGTATTACATATAGGGGCGGGACATGCGGGGAGATCTGCGAAACGTGCACTACGGGGCACACGCGTACCTACCGGGGCATACCGACCCCTATTGGGGCACACGTGTGCATATCGGGGCATACCGGGCCTATCAGGGCACACGCGTACATACCGGGGCATACCGAGCCCTACTGGGGCACACGTGCGCATATCGGGGCGTACCAAGCCTATCGGGGCATTCGCATGTATCCCAAGGCATACCGAGTCTATCCGGGCATACACGTTCATACCGGGGCGTAACGGGCCTATCGGGGCATACTTGGGCATATCCGGGCAAAAAATGCCCAAAACTTGCGCAACCTTGGCAACCGTGGTCCATTCCTCTCTATATGCCTAGCCTTGGCAACCGTGGTCCATTCCTCACTATATGCCATGGCCTTGTGCCCATGGTCTTCCCAAGACAGCGTCCAAGGCGCCCGGAAGGCCAAGGGAGCCCAACCCAGCAATGCCCTGCTATGGCAAGCCAAGGCCAAGCATTCCGGTGCCTATCCGGGCAAAAATGCGATTCCTCTCTATATGCCTAGCCTTGGCAACCGTGGTCCATTCCTCACCATATGCCATGGCCTTGTGCCCATGGTCTTCCCAAGACAGCGTCCAAGGCGCCCGGAAGGCCAAGGGAGCCCAACCCAGCAATGCCCTGCTTTGGCAAGCCAAGGCCAAGCATTCCGGTGCCTAACCTTGGCAACCGTGGTCCTTTCCTCACCATATGCCATGGCCTTGTGCCGATGGTCTTCGCAAGACATCGTCAAAGGCGCCCAAAAGGCCAAGGGAGCCCAACCCAGCAATGCCCTGCTTTGGCAAGCCAAGGCCAAGCATTCCGGTGCCTAACCTTCGCAACCGTGGTCCTTTCCTCACCATATACCATGGCCTTGTGCCCATGGTCTTCGCAAGACATCGTCCAAGGCGCCCAAAAGGCCAAGGGAGCCCAACCCAGCAATGCCCTGCTAGGGCAAGCCAAGGCCAAGCATTCCGGTGCCTAACCTTGGCAACCGTGGTCCTTTCCTCACCATATGCCATGGCCTTGTGCCCATGGTCTTCGCAAGACATCGTCCAAGGCGCCCAAAAGGCCAAGGGAGCCCAACCCAGCAATGCCCTGCTAGGACAAGCCAAGGCCAAGCATTCCGGTGCCTATTCGGGCAAAAACGCCCAAAGCATGCCCATTCCTTAGCCTATCCAGGCAAAAACGCCCAAAATCTGCACATTCTAGTGCCTATCCGGGCAAAAACGCCCACCAGCATGCCACCCTCCTATAGGGTTTGCGCAACCAACCAGCCTAACCACCAGTGGCAACCAAAGGTGCTGTTAGCGACGACTTCTGAAGACGCGACGAGACGATGCGGGATCTGCGGCCAGACGCGACGAGACGATGCGGGATCTGAGCCCAAGAATGCCTAGACCCGTCCACTTGATGCTGGATCTGCCCCCCAAGCATGCCTAGTGTGCAAGGACTGTGTGCAAGGCTAGTGTCCAAGGCTAGTGCCCAAGGCTTGTGTGCAGGGCTAGTGCCCAAGGCTAGTGCTCAAGGCTCGTGCCCAAGGCTAGTGCGCAAGGCTTGTGTGCAAGGCTAGTGCGATGGGCCAGTGCCCAAGGCTTGTGAGCAAGGCTTGTATGCATGGCCTGTGTGCAAGGCTTGTGTGCATGGCTTGTGCGCAAGGCTTGTGTCCAAGGCTTTTGTACAAGGCTCGTGCGCAAGGCTAGTGTGCAAGGCTTGTGCGCATTGGCAGGTAGCCCACCACCATGCACGATCCAAATGCCACTCAAGCGACAACACGGTGCCAAGCCGGGCATGGTGTGCACTCAAAACCAATCAACGGACAGAGGTCATGCGTCATGGGGGGGATCTAGCAAGGCCATGGGGAAGGTCATGGAGGACCTTGGAAGCAAGCGCAAGACGAGAGCGAATCGAACAAGGGGCCAGGATGGGGCCTTGTGCCCATGGTCTTCGCAAGACTGCGTCCAAGGCGCCCGAAAGCCCAAGGGAACCCAAACCCGGCCGACACTTGCAATCGCACATGCTCTCTGCAACACACCATCAATGCCGCCCAACGGGGCCAGCACGAGCAGTCATCCGCGGTCCCCTGGCCCTGCGCACGTTTGTCTTTGAAACCAAGCATCAATGCCACAGAAAGTGCCGGGGCGCCAGCTGGAGCCATCATCCGCGTTGCCATGGCTTGCTTGGCCTTGGCTTGCCAGTCCCCGACACGAGCAATCGCGCATTTTCTTTGCAACCGACCATCAATGCCGCCCAACGAGGCCAGCACGAGCAGTCATCCGCGGTCCCCTGGCCCTGCGCACGTTTGTCTTTGAAACCGAGCATCAATGCCACAGAAAGTGCCGGGGCGCCAGCTGGAGCCATCATCCGACGTGCCATGGCTTTGGTCCCATGGTCTTCGCAACCGAGCATTCGTGACACCCGACGGGGCCAGGACACCAACCCTTCCGACACGAGCATTCGCGCATGTTCTTTGGCCACACAACGGCGCCAGCACGAGCAAAATCATCAGCGGTGCGGTGGCCTTGCACGGCCTTTTGTCTTTGGAACCAACCATCAGTGCCACGGGAAGTGCCGGAGTCCCGGCATCCGCGGTGCCAAGTCATTGCGCCCTTGGACTCTGCAGCGGGGCATGCCGGGCACTCCCAACCATTGCAAGCAAGCAAGCAAGCAAGAAAGAAAGTAAGTAAGTAAGTAAGTATTACATATAGGGGCGGGACATGCGGGGAGATCTGCGAAACGTGCACTACGGGGCACACGCGTACCTACCGGGGCATACCGACCCCTATTGGGGCACACGTGTGCATATCGGGGCATACCGGGCCTATCAGGGCACACGCGTACATACTGGGGCATACCGAGCCCTACTGGGGCACACGTGCTCATATCGGGGCGTACCAAGCCTATCGGGGCATACGCATGTATCCCAAGGCATACCGAGTCTATCCGGGCATACGCGTTCATACCAGGGCGTAACGGGCCTATCGGGGCATACTTGGGCATATCCGGGCAAAAAATGCCCAAAACTTGCGCAACCTTGGCAACCGTGGTCCATTCCTCTCTATATGCCTAGCCCTGGCAACCGTGGTCCATTCCTCCCTATATGCCATGGCCTTGTGCCCATGGTCTTCACAAGACAGCATCCAAGGCGCCTGAAAGGCCAAGGGAGCCCAACCCAGCAATGCCCAGCCAAGGCCAGGCATTCCAGTGCCTACCCGGGCAAAAACGCCCAAAGCATGCCCCATTCCTTAGCCTATCCAGGCAAAAACGCCCAAAACCAGCCCATTCCAGTGCCTATCCGGGCAAAAACGCCCAAAGCATGCCCATTCCTTAGCCTATCCAGGCAAAAACGCCCAAAACCAGCACATTCCAGTGCCTATCCGGGCAAAAACGCCCTAAACCTGCGCATTCCAGCGCCCCGCAGCATGCCACCCTCCTATAGGGTTTGCGCAACCAACCCGCCTAACCACCAGTGGCAACCAAAGGTGCTGTTAGCGACGACTTCTGAAGACGAAACGAGACGCGACGGGTTTGCGCCCAGACGCGACGAGACGATACGGGATCTGCGCCCAACCATGCCTACACCCGCCGACTTGTTGCGGGAGCTGCTTGCCCAAGCATGCCTAGCGTGCAAGGCCTGCGTGCAAGGCTAGTGTGCAAGGCTCGTGGGCAAGGCTAGTGCGCAAGGCTAGTGCCCAATGTCTGTGTGCAAGGCTAGTGCCCAAGGCTAGTGCGCAAGGCTAGTGCCCAAGGCTAGTGAGCAAGGCCTGGGTGCAAGGCTAGTGTGCAAGGCTTGTATGCAAGGCTAGTGTGCAAGGCTGCTGTGCAAGGCTTGTGGGCAAGGCTGGTGCGCAAGGCTAGTGCCCAAGGGTTGTGTGCAAGGCTAGTGCCCAAGGCTAGTGCGCAAGGCTCGTGCCCAAGGCTAGTTCGCAAGGCTTGTGTGCAAGGCTAGTGCGATGGGCCAGTGCCCAAGTGTCACGGGGAAACAGTTCAGGACACAACCGGTATTAGAATCCATCTCGTCTCGTCTCGTTGCGTCTTGGAAATGCGTTGTTTATAGCACCTTTGGTCGCCACTGGTGGTTAAGGGGGTTGGTTGGCCAAACACTATAGGAGGAGGTGACCCTGTGACTTGTGACTTCTCCCCCGTTAGGCCCAGCAGGTGTGGGCAGGAGCCTTGGTGGCTTGCTCATGGGTTGCAAGAGGACTTGCTTGTGCATCTGTTGCACACAGTAGGAAATCATACTTCAACTCGTAGGCGTGCCCTAAGGGAGCTTTGGGTGCGGACTGCGAGCTATCCATAGGGATGCTCCAGTTTCTTTGGTTGAGGATGGGGGCCAAAGACAGTGCATGTTGGGTTGGGTTCCCACATGCATTGCGCGGCGGACCGGTGCAGGGGGCTACTTATACTGTTTGCCCCTCTGCACCGCGGTACGTCTCGTGGGTAGGCCATTCTCTAGGCCTTCCATGGGTTCGTGCCGGGGCGACTTCGGTTGCCCTCGCGAGGTGTACACCTTGCGGATCAGTCCATGGGGCATCTTGCTCCTTGGATGACCAAGCCCTAGTGCTTGGCGGATTGGTGCGTGGCATCGTCATGCCTCGTACTCGATGGACTTTGCATTAGGCCCCAAGGCCGTATGTTCGATGTACTCGTGATGCAGGCTGATCATGAGTGTGGGTATCTAGAAGCGCATGTCAAGATCTGAGCCAAGCAGCCTGTTGAACAGCTTAGAGTTTGTGTGCACATTTGAAGCATCAAGGGGTGTTGGCGTGCAGGGCCTTTAAAGGCTTGCACGATTGAAGGCTGGCCCTAGCATTCGTGCATGTTGGGGCGCCGCACGGGTTATTCCGTTGCTCAAATATTTGGCCCGTGACAGTTGGTATCAGAGCAGAATGTCCAAGCTATGTATTCAGAGTGTGCTTTGAGAATTGGTGCCAGATGGTATCTAGTGCCAGATCAGAGCAGTTATGAATCAGAGTTTTTCAAGGAGCTATGATACAGTTGGTGTCTGTGTTGGCATAGTTGCAGCAAGTGGCAGTGTTTGCGGCTATGATTAGCGCATCTCTAGTGCATGTTACTTTGCACAAAGGAACGGGAAATGCTTTCTGTTGTGGCGGAGTTGGAAAGAGCTTGAATGTTAGCACACCAAGTTGGAAGTGCTAAGTTGCGGATGTCTTTGAATCTAACACTTTGAAAGTCCATTAGTCAGCCGAAGAAGATCTAAAATTGTGTGGGTATGTTCCTTTCTGTGGACTCTCACTTATTCTACTTGAGTCGCGCAACAGAGGCGCGATGGCCTGGAAAGATTAGTACCATCAGTGTTTGTTCAAGCATTGCTCAATGGATTTGCTCGAAGCTTGATACAGTGTTAGAGCTGCAACCATCAGCGAACAGGTTGGCATCTTTCAGTGACCCACCGATGTGTGAGATCGGAAGTGGCAGTTGGGGAGTTGTGAATGCTCCGTTGCAGTGTTGGCTAAACATTGATGTGTTAGCATATGGCCTTAAGGGCTTGCTATGAAAAAAGGGTTGGCTGCTGGTATAAGCCTTCCCCTATCAGATGAGGTGTCGAACGTGTCGGCACCAAAGCGCTCACCGAAGTGAATTTGCTTGCTCAGTGTGATGGCATAACCAGTTTGGCGAATTAGCAGACATGCTCAGGATGAAGAGCTGGTCAATGACTGAAGTACTTTTATGGCAGTTCACAATTACAATCGAGCATGCGTGATGCTCTTCTCAGAAAGACCTTGGAACGAACGCCAAGGCCGCTTAGATTTGATAATGGGTTTGCTGTGCTGATATGGGACAGTGTGGTGAGCTCAGATGGCATATGGGCAGACTGTGTTGGTATGGGACGACATGGTATGTTTGTGTGTTTCTTGCTGCTTTAGAATCTCTTAGTTTGTCGAAATTGAAAGGACAGCTCAATCTGAATGATGGAATATTTGGGGTGGTTAGCAGTGTGAGTACTAGCCGCAAGTGCCCAAGGAGACCATTTGTGGCATAAGGGTTGATTGTTCAAATCAAGTTCTATAGTGTTGAACCGAAGCAGGCAAGACTAAGCGTCGCAGTTGATTGATCCCAACAGGGGATTCTTGGCCTCAGGAGGAGGCGAGACTGATGTGGTGGTCTCTTTGCTTGGGAGTGCTTGTGGACTCCGTGGTTGGTTTGCACTTTGCAGGTGGCAAGTGCTGCACTTGGCCGAAAGTGAGGCAGGTGCTGTGCCAGAAGTGGTGGCACATTCAGGGAGAGACGAAGCGGTGCAAGTTGGCCATTTCGGAAGACCACTCCAGAGGAAGCTCGAGTGTAGCTGAGGAGGAACTTGAGAGTTGCTTGAGGAAATGATTCAAGCTGGTCGCTCTGCCCTCATGGAGTTTGGTGGAGTGCTCAGAACCATCATCACCGGTTGTAGGTGAGCCAAAACCTTCCATGCCGAAAGTGATGGCATGTTATCCGGTTGTAGGTGAGCCAAAACCTTCCATGCCGAAAGTGATGGCATGTTATCCGGTTGTAGGTGAGCCAAAAACCTTCCATGCCGAAAGTGATGGCGTGTTATCCGGTTGTAGGTGAGCCAAAACCTTCCATGCCGAAAGTGATGGCATGTTATCCGGTTGTAGGTGAGCCAAAACCTTCCGTGCTGAAAGTGATGGCACGCTACCCGGTTGTAGGTGAGCCAAAACCTTCCGTGCCGAAAGTGGTGGCACGTCATCCGGTTGTAGGTGAGCCAAAACCTTCCGTGCCGAAAGTGGTGGCACGTCATCCGGTTGTAGGTGAGCCATAACCTTCCGTGCCGAAAGTGATGGCACGTCATCCACAGCGTTTGTAGGCACCGTCAGAAAACCTTCGCCTAGTTTGATGGAGTCCGGGAAAACCATCGTTGTTGAAGATAACTCCAGCAGAGCTATAGTGCAGTGATTGGCAGAACTTGAGGCAGTGTGGTATGCAGTAGAAGTCAGAATACGCTGATTGTCGAAGTACCAGTGGCAGCTGCTTTCAAGATTGAGAAGTCATTGTTATTGTGGAACTGAGCTTCATAGAGCGTTCAGTGTCGACGAGGGCGTCGACGTTATCAGGTGGGGGAGTGTCACGGGGAAACAGTTCAGGACACAACCGGTATTAGAATCCATCTCGTCTCGTCTCGTTGCGTCTTGGAAATGTGTTGTTTATAGCACCTTTGGTCGCCACTGGTGGTTAAGGGGGTTAGTTGGCCAAACACTATAGGAGGAGGTGACCCTGTGACTTGTGACTTCTCCCCCGTTAGGCCCAGCAGGTGTGGGCAGGAGCCTTGGTGGCTTGCTCATGGGTTGCAAGAGGACTTGCTTGTGCATCTGTTGCACACAGTAGGAAATCATACTTCAACTCGTAGGCGTGCCCTAAGGGAGCTTTGGGTGCGGACTGCGAGCTATCCATAGGGATGCTCCAGTTTCTTTGGTTGAGGATGGGGGCCAAAGACAGTGCATGTTGGGTTGGGTTCCCACATGCATTGCGCGGCGGACCGGTGCAGGGGGCTACTTATACTGTTTGCCCCTCTGCACCGCGGTACGTCTCGTGGGTAGGCCATTCTCTAGGCCTTCCATGGGTTCGTGCCGGGGCGACTTCGGTTGCCCTCACGAGGTGTACACCTTGCGGATCAGTCCATGGGGCATCTTGCTCCTTGGATGACCAAGCCCTAGTGCTTGGCGGATTAGTGCGTGGCATCGTCATGCCTCGTACTCGATGGACTTTGCATTAGGTCCCAAGGCCGTATTGTGGTACCCTGATCCCGCGAGAGGGGTGTGGGGCGCGAGCCGCCGCTCTCTCTCTTGGTCTCTCGTATCCACGCGATTGGCGTGTGCATTTTAATGTTGATTTGAATTAATCTTTCCTGTGAACTTGGGATCACTAAGGCAATCCGAATTCCACACGAAAGAGACTGACAGAGTCGCCACCTAGATGTGGGATCTAGGACCCGTAATTAACCAGAAATCTAGACTCGCTACCTGGTTACGAGAATGGAAGGTATGGGGAGTTATCCGCCACATGCACCATTCCTGCCCGATAATCGGTCTTCGATTCCAAAAGCTAATTCTTTTAAATTTATTTTAAATGGCTCATTCAACTCTATGTTAATGTGCGAACTAAGTGACATGCATCCTATGATCTAATTTTAATGTGAATCCTAGATGTGTATCTTGATTTATTAATTTGTCTGGATTCATTCTAAGTGAAAGTTCTCCTAGAATTCTAATTTCATGGAAAATCCTAAGTGATTTGATTAAGCATTTACAAGAAAATTAATATACAAAACACCACAATTTGTTTGTGGTGCCGACTCGCGGGTGGTATGCCATCAGACATCCAAGCTGCCTACGTACCCAAGCCTTACTGGGATCAGAGTCGACGTAGTTCGGTGCACCTAAGCTAAGTTACATATGCCTAACTCAACTAAGACACCGACCTAGACGGGATTGACTGTTTCAACAGTTTTAAGAGAAGTTATTTAATTCAAGTTGAGGATTTTATTATCTTAGGATTTCATCGAAGATGCTATATGATTCTTATCTAAATGCAAGTTGTCCCTTAGACTAATGCAGGTTAGCCTACATCCTAGTTTACTAGGCTTGTCCTATGGAAAAGATCGGGTGACTAGTGTAACTAAACCTATGGCACGGTTGCTATACATAGCAAACGTCCGTGATGAGGCTGGACTCCTGACTCTAGGACTCCCTAAAACCTAAGACTCCCTAAAACTTAGGACACGATACGACACGACACCAGTGTTCCTAAATTGGGCTCTAAGGGTTCCTAAAGGAATTTTGAATCCACCGGCTCTTGGGAATCTCGAATTCTTTTGGGTTTGTGGAAACTTTTAGAGTTTTCTTGAAGCTTTTATTATCTGAAGGTATTTAGTGTGTTTGGTAGCTTTTAAAGTTGTTTATTTAGAAGGTTTTAGTTTCATTTGAAATTTTTAGTGGTCTTTTGGTTAATGGCTTTTAACGGATTTTTATCAGTGGATTTTAAATGGGTGAATTTTAGTTTTGTTAATTTTAGGTTGGATGTACTTTAGATTAATGTCTTTCGATTTTGGTTTGGAAAATGACGTTAACACAACCAAGTTTTGACAATTGCACAAATTCGACAAACCATTGACCATTAAAAGATCTGACAAATGCAGCCCACTAAAACTGTCGTAACTCTTTAACCGCTTGGCCAAATTCAATGTACAAACATGCGTTGGAAAGATCTTTTATAGGGCTACAACTTTGTAGTTCTCCATTGTTTGTAAATCTGTGATTTAGAGGTTCGAATTTGTGTTGCAAACAAAAGGACAGCAACATTAAACTGGAAATGCCTAAAGGTGTGCCGCAACCATTTTGGACTTAACTTTTTAACCGCTCGCTGTCTGATCTAGCACGAATACTCGTTGGAAACGGCACGAAAATATCTACGACTTTGTAGTTAACCATTTCCCACGATTCTGTTGTTTAGAGGTCGAAAAATCTGTTTAAAGTCTAACAGCTAGCACTATGACGGGAATGATATTGGCACCCCCATGTTTTCTTTTGATAGTTCTTATTTTTTTAGTGATTAAAAGACGGTGAATATGAAAAATGGCTTGAATGGGCCTGAGATTAGATTCAAATGGGATGTTTGAAAAAGGGGTTGTTTTTATCTACTTGGCAAGGTGGGGTATGGATATTGGGTTCTTGAGATTGAGTGGGGGCTGTTGTTATCAAATTGGAGTGGGGGCTGTTGTTATCAATTGAAAGATGGAGGTTTTGTAAGCCAAATTAAATGGGTTTTGATAATTCATGTAAAATTCAAGTTTTCTTTCTTGTAAATGTTCAAAATTTTTAATGAATTGTTTTCCCAAAAGAAATCTAAATTCCCTAACAAGCCAATGATTTCAACATCCCATTGCAAATAGGTTCTAATGACCCTAACACATTAATCATATTTAGCATAAGTGAGAACATGACCAAGGCCAAACTAGTACAAAATTAAACATGACATCAACCAAAATATACGCAAAACAACACTCAATCCTACAAATATAGAAAAGAAAATAAAATTCCAAAAGACATACCTTTTTGTAGACGATATTCCATGCAAACTTATGGAGAAGAGGGATTTGGTCTAGAGAGAGGGCTTGAATTTTCTAAGAGAGGGGTTCTCTCCTCTTTTCTTTTTTTTCCTCCTCTTCTTTGGTGAGATGAGAGGGTATTTATAGGAGAATGGGATAGGAGGTTAGGTGAGGTTAGGTGAGGTTAGGTAAGGTTAGGTGAGGTTAGGTGATGTTAGGTGAGGTTAGGTGAGGTTAGGTGAGGTTTGGATGGTTATGATGGGAGGAGAGGTTAGGTGAGGTTAGGTGAGGTTTGAATGGTTAGGATGAGAGGAGAGGTTAGGTGGTTTTGGATGGTTAGACCCAGGTCATGATCTGCCATTGATCTAACGATTTACGGAAATCGGGTCTCGGAATGGAATCAGGGTCCGGGCTATGAAGTGACCCTAGCTTATTTTGTCCCGATTGATGATCCGTAAAGTCAGATCAAGATATTAATGACCTAAAACATATAAATCAATGATAGAGGGGGTTCTCACATGGATTTAACACACTAATTTATTTGTTGATTAAAACAAAACAAAATGGGGTGTCTACAGATGCCCCTCTTTGGTAGAGATGACGTAGTCATTGAATACCAAAGTTAAAAATGACAGAACCATTTTGCGTAGTTTTAATCGACAAAGGACTCTCTAGATACAACGCACCTTAACATAATGCAAAACCTTAGATGAAACCCTAGAACTTGAATAATAATAAAAACTCGATGCGGCGCCGTTCACAAACGGGCAATTAGAGAATGAGATATCATTTTCGAATGGATTCTGAAGGGAAAGGACAAAGATCGCTCTCAAACAGTTTTTAGAAGGAGATGAGACGCCGCTCACAAGCGGGTTCAACGAGGATAAGAAGCATTCCCAAATGGACTTGGATAATGAGGCACCGTTCACAAACGGCCTCAAGGATAAGACAAGACCATTCACAAATGGACTCGAGAAATGAGGCACCGTTCACAAACGGGCTCAAGGAGGAAGATACCATTCACAAATGGATTCGAGAAAAGAGGCACCGTTCACAAACGGGCTCAAGGAGAAGACAAGACCATTCACAAATGGACTCGAGAAATGAGGCACCGTTCACAAACGGGCTCAAGGAGGACGATACCATTCACAAATGGATTCGAGAAAAGAGGCACCATTCACAAACGGGCTCAAGGATAAGACAAGACCATTCACAAATGGACTCGAGAAATGAGGCACCATTCACAAACAGGCTCAAGGAGAAGACGAGACCATTCACAAATGGACTCGAGAAATGAGGCACCGTTCACAAACGGGCTCAAAGAGGACACGAGACCATTCACAAATGGACTCAGAAAATGAGGCACCGTTCACAAACGGGCTCAAGGAGAAGATGAGACCATTCACAAATGGACTCAGAGAATGAGACACCTGTTCACAAACGGGTTCGAAGAGAAGACGAGACCATTCACAAATGGACTCGAGAAATGAGGCACCGTTCACAAACGGGCTCGAAGAATTTAGGGATTTTTTTATGAACTTGAATTTGACGTAGGAATGGATTTTTATTTTTATTTTTTAATTAAGGATTTGGATTTGATAAATTTTTTTATTTTTGGAAAATGAGGTACCGTCCGCAAACGGGCTCAAGGAGAAGATGAGACCATTCACAAATGGCCTCGAGAAAAGAGGCACCGTTCACAAACGGGCTCAAAGAGGACATGAGACCATTCACAAATGGACTCAGAGAATGAGAAACATGTTCACAAACGGGTTCAAGGAGAAGACGAGACCATCCCCAAATGGCCTCGAGAAAAGAGGCACCGTTCACAAACGGGCTCAAAGAGGGCATGAGATTTTTCATGAACTTGAATTTGACGTAAGATTGGGTTTGTTTGAATCGGGGATTGGTTTTGATGAATTTTTTATTTTTGGGAAATGAGGTACCGTCCGCAAACGGGCTCAAGGAGAAGACGAGACCATTCACAAACGGCCTCGAGAAATGAGGCACCTTTCACAGAAGGGCTCAAAGAGGACATGAGATTTTTCATGAACTTGAATTTGACGTAAGATTGGATTTGTTTGAATCGGGGATTGGATTTGATGAATTTTTATTTTTGGGAAATGAGGTACCGTCCGCAAACGGGCTCAAGGAGAAGACGAGACCATTCACAAATGGGCTCGAGAAATGAGGCACCGTTCACAAACGGGCTCGACGACATAAGATAGCTTTGATTGATGAATTCAACAATGAAAAATTTAGAGATTTTTATGAATTTGAATTTGACGTAGGATTGGATTTTTTGAATTGGGGATTGGATTTGATGAATTTTTGATTTTTTGAGAAATGAGGCACCGTCCACAAACGGGCTCAAGGAGGACATGAGACCATTCATAAATGAACTCAGAAAATGAGGCACCGTTCACAAATGGGCTCAAGGAGAAGACGAAACCATTCACAAATGGACTCGAGAGATGAGGCACCGTTCACAAACGGGCTCAAGGAGAAGACGAGGCCATTTGCAAATGGGCTCGAGAAAAGAGGTACCGTTCACAAACGGGCTCGAAGAATTTAGAGATTTTCCATGAACTTGAATTTGACGTAAGATTGGATTTGATGAATTTTTTATTTTTTTGAACTCAATGAAATCGGGGATATTATGGATCGTGCCCGACAAAGATGTTGGAAACTAGGACTTTGACGAATGATGAAACGGCAAACCTTTGGAACGAAGAACCATTACTAGCAAGAATGGATTAGGAACATTTTTATGAAACTTCAACAAGATTTTTCTCAAAGAGACTGCTGGTCTTGTCTTCTGGGGATTTTGATAACTGAAACCTTGAACAAGACATTTGAGATTGGTAATTTAGAACAACGACTCTCTTGGATATTAACATGGAAAAGCGGGATCTGCTTCTTGACAGGTGTTTAGATAAACATTTCTTGACCAGGATAACTAACCGGAAGGGAATTATGAATTTGAATGGTTCATCTTTCTGAGAAATTGGCTCAACCACCATTGCATCTGAGGTTCTTCCAAGCTTAAGGTGCCTTCCTGGGGTATGATCTTTTTACGGAAGCTGGGCTTTCTGATGTTTCTACTTCTGAATTTTTCTGAGCTGATCTTCTTTGAAATGAAGTTGTTTGACTAAATTCTCGAGCTCTTTCAGGTATAATTGCAGGGAGCTGCCTAGGCCTGGCCTCCTTCACCAAGACAGTTACATCATTTGGACATAGGAACGACAATTGACTCTTTCTAAAGAGAAAACTTAGATGAAAGGCACTACTCAAAGGATTGAGCAGCCCTGAAGGAGTGAACTTAGAATAATAAAGATTGACTGACTATACTGACAAACATAGTGATGCTTCTGACTTAGTTAATGTTTTGTTTGGTAAGTCTATCCTTTCAAGGAATAGTTTTTCAATTGGTAAACACCGGACTTCTTCCTCGAAACAGTAATGCCTCAAGAATTTAATTACGACCCCTAAGATTGCTTAGCTTCAATGCCCCCAGTTTTGAGGATATCACTTGAATTTGCTTGAACTTCAGTTGATCTTCAGTCTTGATACCGGCTGTTGCCTTCTTATACTGATTCTCTTACCGTGACCAAGTCACCTCTTCAGGGTTTTTAACTTGGCGGACCGCGCTAGCCTTAACTTTTGCCTGAACCACCTTTCTAGGTTTTCGATCCAGCAGGCTATCCCCTTAGCTTTTGCCTAAGCCGCCCTTTCGGGTTTTCAACTTAGCAGGGGAATGATCTTAAATTTTGCCTAGACCGCCCTTTCAGGTTTTCAGTCTAGCAGATCTTCAAACTCCGTTATTTTTCTTATTCATCATCATTTCATTTTTTTATTGTATCTCAGGACCTAGCTCATTAGTTCTGAACACCAGAAGGACTTTTATAGGTAGGATAGGGCTTTTCAAAGAATGGCTTAAGGCTCAACAAAGATTTCGACCGAACCTGTGAACAGGTCGCCTACATATCCCAAGGTAGGAATCAGGTCGTGTGTAGTTCAGGGCGAATGCCCCTAGTTTGAAGATAAATTGTTTGATTTTTTTTTCTTTTTTCTTTTCTTTCTGGAACAATTAACTTCTCTTCTTTTGGAACTTGTCCCTCTCTTTTTTTTTTTTGAAAGGATTGAATTTCTTTTCCTTTTTGAATCGACCGAACTCGGTTCAACCGAGTTGCCTACGTACCCCAGTATAGGGATCAGGTCTCGCGTAGTTCGGGGGAATGCCCCAAGTTTGATGGGTTTTCAAGAAAATTTGATTTAGGCTCGAAGGGTTTGCAAATCGGTATTCTTTTGACATTGGGTTTTGATTTTGGGATTTAATCGGCCAAAGGAGGCCTTTCGATGTTCAGATTGGGAATCGATCTAGGTTACTAGAGTCCCTCTGGTACTGATTATTTTTTTTTCTCTTTTGTTTTTTTTTTTTCGCGGAGTTTGACGGCATTTCCAGGTAAGAGATAATGGATCTTCTTCTTTCAAGATTCTAATACGTGCTTTTGACTTTCATAGAGCGAAACTTGTTCTTTGACATCCTCCATCTATGGATTCGTACTCTCGATATCTGATGATCACTTTTCATTGTTTGCTTTTGAACTTTTCATCTTGAATTTGTTGGCTTTATGAATTTGAGAACCAAGGTCATTGATTGGAAATATGAAAGTTGTTTCCACTCTATGCCCCTTGTATAGCATATATCTTCTCACTTTCTTCATTTTCTTTGAGCTTTCCATCTATGTCTTGCCCCTGGTATCGGTTGTAGCTTTTCTAGACAATCTTCTTATTCTTGAAATAATTTTATCAATTCTTCACACTCTTTAGAGGGTAATGTATTTTCAATCGGCATTCACTGAATCAAAGTTTCAGTGCCAGTGTTTATCATTTCAATTTCATCTTTGAAAGGTTGGGATTGGCGCTCCTCCTCTCGTTCAAGTAATTGCTGTGACTCAAGTGGAGTTTCGTCAATTTTGTCCTCATTTGAGGAGGGAGTCTTATTTTAAGATCAGAAGCACACTTAAGAACAGACACAAGTGAACTTTTTGGAACTGACTGAAATTTTATTTAAAGAAAAGCTATTACATCAGACGACCTATCCTGAACATGCTCACGATTCACAACTCTAAATAAGAAAGAGAAACAGAAGATAACTTGCCTGGACTAGGCATTGACCTTTAACTGTAAGACCGGACTCAACAATTATACTGACCATGATGACTGACTCAACATAAAATAGTAAGTGACTAAAACTTTAACTGCTGCAACTGTTTGGCGTTGAAGGCTCGGCGAAGGCTGGTTCGTTCTGAACATCATCATGGCTGATACTTTCAATTTTGGACAATGATGACTGATTCGCATAGGGAAATGCCCCTAGCTCAATGATTCTGAGAGTGAACTCTGAAGGACTTAGCAAAATAATCTTGAAAAAGGTAGCCCCTAGAGGAGGAACAGACCAGGGGTACAAGCAAGATTGGATTATCTGGACCAGGCATGATCAGATCATGAGAACGCATAATCGAAAGATTGTGAGATTCTGCATCTGCCAGTTAGGGGATGGCATGAAGATACGATCGAATCGTATGACAGAAGAACGAAAGACGCACGATCAAAAGATTAGATGAGATAGCATAAGATTGCTTTCAACGGATAGATCATGAATGACTAATCCTATGAGATCTTTGAAAATTATGGGATTTATATCCTAACCCAAAGGGAATTTTTTTTTTTTTTTTTTCACATTTTATCAGTGTTACCTGAAGGCATCAACCCTAATCCTAATCTATCGGAGTGGAGAGAGAATCTCGACTCATGACTTTGTTCGTGTATCTAAGGACCGATCGTGACCATTGGAAGATGGACCACGGCCTAATCTAGACACCAATGGGTAGGATATCCTAAACTAGGCTCACACACATGATGCACATGTGTTCGTATACTACATGCATGTGTGGGTTAATCTAGGGGTAAGGCCAAGAGTTCCCTTAGCGCGAATCCCTGCTCGATATACTGTACCAGTGTCCGGCGTATCAGTACGTGAACAAGAGATCCGTTTACGTACCATAAAGGTACCAGGCTAAGGGTGGAATGCTTCTCTAGCACAGAGGCACCAGGTGATGAAATCCCAGTCAACCATGCTAGATAACACTCCGGGTTCCTAAAATAGGACGTGTGTGCACGTGAGATGCAAGGGTTTAGATGCAAGTGATGTAAGTGTGTGCAATAAGTTCGCGCAATCTATGATGCCTTCAGGTTTTGTTAAATTAAGTTCGAGTAAAATGTGATGAGAGAATAAAACAAGACAAACTAATCTGACAAGTATACAAGAGATAGAGTTCTTATGAGCCAGTTAAATTAAATTCAAATGAATTATCTTTTGGAATTTTAATGAAGTTAGGTGATCCCCAGCAGAGTCGCCAGACTGTGGTACCCTGATCCCGCGAGAGGGGTGTGGGGCGCGAGCCGCCGCTCTCTCTCTTGGTCTCTCGTATCCACGCGATTGGCGTGTGCATTTTAATGTTGATTTGAATTAATCTTTCCTGTGAACTTGGGATCACTAAGGCAATCCGAATTCCACACGAAAGAGACTGACAGAGTCGCCACCTAGATGTGGGATCTAGGACCCGTAATTAACCAGAAATCTAGACTCGCTACCTGGTTACGAGAATGGAAGGTATGGGGAGTTATCCGCCACATGCACCATTCCTGCCCGATAATCGGTCTTCGATTCCAAAAGCTAATTCTTTTAAATTTATTTTAAATGGCTCATTCAACTCTATGTTAATGTGCGAACTAAGTGACATGCATCCTATGATCTAATTTTAATGTGAATCCTAGATGTGTATCTTGATTTATTAATTTGTCTGGATTCATTCTAAGTGAAAGTTCTCCTAGAATTCTAATTTCATGGAAAATCCTAAGTGATTTGATTAAGCATTTACAAGAAAATTAATATACAAAACACCACAATTTGTTTGTGGTGCCGACTCGCGGGTGGTATGCCATCAGACATCCAAGCTGCCTACGTACCCAAGCCTTACTGGGATCAGAGTCGACGTAGTTCGGTGCACCTAAGCTAAGTTACATATGCCTAACTCAACTAAGACACCGACCTAGACGGGATTGACTGTTTCAACAGTTTTAAGAGAAGTTATTTAATTCAAGTTGAGGATTTTATTATCTTAGGATTTCATCGAAGATGCTATATGATTCTTATCTAAATGCAAGTTGTCCCTTAGACTAATGCAGGTTAGCCTACATCCTAGTTTACTAGGCTTGTCCTATGGAAAAGATCGGGTGACTAGTGTAACTAAACCTATGGCACGGTTGCTATACATAGCAAACGTCCGTGATGAGGCTGGACTCCTGACTCTAGGACTCCCTAAAACCTAAGACTCCCTAAAACTTAGGACACGATACGACACGACACCAGTGTTCCTAAATTGGGCTCTAAGGGTTCCTAAAGGAATTTTGAATCCACCGGCTCTTGGGAATCTCGAATTCTTTTGGGTTTGTGGAAACTTTTAGAGTTTTCTTGAAGCTTTTATTATCTGAAGGTATTTAGTGTGTTTGGTAGCTTTTAAAGTTGTTTATTTAGAAGGTTTTAGTTTCATTTGAAATTTTTAGTGGTCTTTTGGTTAATGGCTTTTAACGGATTTTTATCAGTGGATTTTAAATGGGTGAATTTTAGTTTTGTTAATTTTAGGTTGGATGTACTTTAGATTAATGTCTTTCGATTTTGGTTTGGAAAATGACGTTAACACAACCAAGTTTTGACAATTGCACAAATTCGACAAACCATTGACCATTAAAAGATCTGACAAATGCAGCCCACTAAAACTGTCGTAACTCTTTAACCGCTTGGCCAAATTCAATGTACAAACATGCGTTGGAAAGATCTTTTATAGGGCTACAACTTTGTAGTTCTCCATTGTTTGTAAATCTGTGATTTAGAGGTTCGAATTTGTGTTGCAAACAAAAGGACAGCAACATTAAACTGGAAATGCCTAAAGGTGTGCCGCAACCATTTTGGACTTAACTTTTTAACCGCTCGCTGTCTGATCTAGCACGAATACTCGTTGGAAACGGCACGAAAATATCTACGACTTTGTAGTTAACCATTTCCCACGATTCTGTTGTTTAGAGGTCGAAAAATCTGTTTAAAGTCTAACAGCTAGCACTATGACGGGAATGATATTGGCACCCCCATGTTTTCTTTTGATAGTTCTTATTTTTTTAGTGATTAAAAGACGGTGAATATGAAAAATGGCTTGAATGGGCCTGAGATTAGATTCAAATGGGATGTTTGAAAAAGGGGTTGTTTTTATCTACTTGGCAAGGTGGGGTATGGATATTGGGTTCTTGAGATTGAGTGGGGGCTGTTGTTATCAAATTGGAGTGGGGGCTGTTGTTATCAATTGAAAGATGGAGGTTTTGTAAGCCAAATTAAATGGGTTTTGATAATTCATGTAAAATTCAAGTTTTCTTTCTTGTAAATGTTCAAAATTTTTAATGAATTGTTTTCCCAAAAGAAATCTAAATTCCCTAACAAGCCAATGATTTCAACATCCCATTGCAAATAGGTTCTAATGACCCTAACACATTAATCATATTTAGCATAAGTGAGAACATGACCAAGGCCAAACTAGTACAAAATTAAACATGACATCAACCAAAATATACGCAAAACAACACTCAATCCTACAAATATAGAAAAGAAAATAAAATTCCAAAAGACATACCTTTTTGTAGACGATATTCCATGCAAACTTATGGAGAAGAGGGATTTGGTCTAGAGAGAGGGCTTGAATTTTCTAAGAGAGGGGTTCTCTCCTCTTTTCTTTTTTTTCCTCCTCTTCTTTGGTGAGATGAGAGGGTATTTATAGGAGAATGGGATAGGAGGTTAGGTGAGGTTAGGTGAGGTTAGGTAAGGTTAGGTGAGGTTAGGTGATGTTAGGTGAGGTTAGGTGAGGTTAGGTGAGGTTTGGATGGTTATGATGGGAGGAGAGGTTAGGTGAGGTTAGGTGAGGTTTGAATGGTTAGGATGAGAGGAGAGGTTAGGTGGTTTTGGATGGTTAGACCCAGGTCATGATCTGCCATTGATCTAACGATTTACGGAAATCGGGTCTCGGAATGGAATCAGGGTCCGGGCTATGAAGTGACCCTAGCTTATTTTGTCCCGATTGATGATCCGTAAAGTCAGATCAAGATATTAATGACCTAAAACATATAAATCAATGATAGAGGGGGTTCTCACATGGATTTAACACACTAATTTATTTGTTGATTAAAACAAAACAAAATGGGGTGTCTACACGTATGTTCGATGTACTTGTGATGCAGGCTGATCATGAGTGTGGGTATCTAGAAGCGCATGTCAAGATCTGAGCCAAGTAGCCTGTTGAACAGCTTAGAGTTTGTGTGCACATTTGAAGCATCAAGGGGTGTTGGCGTGCAGGGCCTTTAAAGGCTTGCACGATTGAAGGCTGGCCCTAGCATTCGTGCATGTTGGGGCGCCGCACGGGTTATTCCGTTGCTCAAATATTTGGCCCGTGACACAAGGCTTGTGAGCAAGGCTTGTATGCATGGCTTGTGTGCAAGGCTTGTCTGCATGGCTTGTGCGCAAGGCTTGTGTCCAAGGCTTTTGTGCAAGGCTCGTGCGCAAGGCTAGTGTGCAAGGCTTGTGCGCATTGGCAGGTAGCCCACCACCATGCACGATCCAAATGCCACTCACGCGACAACACGGTGCCAAGCCGGGCATGGTGTGCACTCAAAACCAATCAACGGACAGAGGTCATGCGTCATGGGGGGGATCTAGCAAGGCCATGGGGAAGGTCATGGAGGACCTTGGAAGCAAGCGCAAGACGAGAGCGAATCGAACAAGGGGCCAGGACGGGGCCTTGTGCCCATGGTCTTCGCAAGACAGCGTCCAAGGCGCCCGAAAGCCCAAGGGAACCCAAACCCGGCCGACACTTGCAATCGCACATGCTCTCTGCAACACACCATCAATGCCGCCCAACGGGGCCAGCACGAGCAGTCATCCGCGGTCCCCTGGCCCTGCGCACGTTTGTCTTTGAAACCGAGCATCAATGCCACAGAAAGTGCCGGGGCGCCAGCTGGAGCCATCATCCGCGTTGCCATGGCTCGCTTGGCCTTGGCTTGCCAGGCCCCGACACGAGCAATCGCGCATTTTCTTTGCAACCGACCATCAATGCCGCCCAACGGGGCCAGCACGAGCAGTCATCCGTGGTCCCCTGGCCCTGCGCACGTTTGTCTTTGAAACCGAGCATCAATGCCACAGAAAGTGCCGGGGCGCCAGCTGGAGCCATCATCCGCGTTGCCATGGCTGGCTTGGCCTTGGCTTGCCAGTCCCCGACACGAGCAATCGCGCATTTTCTTTGCAACCGACCATCAATGCCGCCCAACGAGGCCAGCACGAGCAGTCATCCGCGGTCCCCTGGCCCTGCGCACGTTTGTCTTTGAAACCGAGCATCGATGCCACAGAAAGTGCCGAGGCGCCAGCTGGAGCCATCATCCGACGTGCCATGGCTTTGGTCCCATGGTCTTCGCAACCGAGCATTCGTGACACCCGACGGGGCCAGGACACCAACCCTTCCGACACGAGCATTCGCGCATGTTCTTTGGCCACACAACGGCGCCAGCACGAGCAAAATCATCCGCGGTGCGGTGGCCTTGCACGGCCTTTTGTCTTTGGAACCAACCATCAGTGCCACGGGAAGTGCCGGAGTCCCGGCATCCGCGGTGCCAAGTCATTGCGCCCTTGGTCTCTGCAGCGGGGCATGCCGGGCACTCCCAACCATTGCAAGCAAGAAAGAAAGTAAGTAAGTAAGTAAGTATTACATATAGGGGCGGGACATGCGGGGAGATCAGCGAAACGTGCATTACGGGGCACACGCACACCTACCGGGGCATACCGACCCCTATTGGGGCACACGTGTGCATATCGGGGCATACCGGGCCTATCGGGGCACACGCGTACATACCGGGGCATACCGAGCCCTACTGGGGCACACGTGCGCATATCGGGGCGTACCAAGCCTATCGGGGCATACGCATGTATCCCAAGGCATACCGAGTCTATCCGGGCCTACGCGTTCATACCGGGGCGTAACGGGCCTATCGGGGCATACTTGGGCATATCCGGGCAAAAAATGCCCAAAACTTGCGTAACCTTGGCAACCGTGGTCCATTCCTCTCTATATGCCTAGCCTTGGCAACCGTGGTCCATTCCTCACTATATGCCATGGCCTTGTGCCCATGGTCTTCCCAAGACAGCGTCCAAGGCGCCCGGAAGGCCAAGGGAGCCCAACCCAGCAATGCCCTGCTATGGCAAGCCAAGGCCAAGCATTCCGGTGCCTATCCGGGCAAAAATGCGATTCCTCTCTATATGCCTAGCCTTGGCAACCGTGGTCCATTCCTCACCATATGCCATGGCCTTGTGCCCATGGTCTTCCCAAGACAGCGTCCAAGGCGCCCGGAAGGCCAAGGGAGCCCAACCCAGCAATGCCCTGCTTTGGCAAGCCAAGGCCAAGCATTCCGGTGCCTAACCTTGGCAACCGTGGTCCTTTCCTCACCATATGCCATGGCCTTGTGCCCATGGTCTTCGCAAGACATCGTCAAAGGCGCCCAAAAGGCCAAGGGAGCCCAACCCAGCAATGCCCTGCTTTGGGAAGCCAAGGCCAAGCATTCCGGTGCCTAACCTTGGCAACCGTGGTCCTTTCCTCACCATATGCCATGGCCTTGTGCCCATGGTCTTCGCAAGACATCGTCAAAGGCGCCCAAAAGGCCAAGGGAGCCCAACCCAGCAATGCCCTGCTTTGGCAAGCCAAGGCCAAGCATTCCGGTGCCTAACCTTGGCAACCGTGGTCCTTTCCTCACCATATGCCATGGCCTTGTGCCCATGGTCTTCGCAAGACATCGTCCAAGGCGCCCAAAAGGCCAAGGGAGCCCAACCCAGCAATGCCCTGCTAGGGCAAGCCAAGGCCAAGCATTCCGGTGCCTAACCTTGGCAACCGTGGTCCTTTCCTCACCATATGCCATGGCCTTGTG
>NW_027518696.1:31580000-31610000 GCF_043159265.1 Tasmannia lanceolata
AGAGGCTAACCAGGGGGAAAACAGACCCTACATGCTTCCTAACATGGTTTTTCTTTTAAAGTAAAAGATATGCATGAAAACAGACCCTACATAGAATTGAAATAAATGCCTACCTCTTTGGAAACCCACTTTGTGTTTGATTTTTCTTTGATGGTAATTCCTTGAAGATGATTCCTTGCTTGATAATGACTGCTTTTGATATATATCACCCAACGTATAAAATCACCCGATCCGGCAAGGATGGCCGAACCCTTGAAGAGATGAGGGAGAGGGATGAATTTTCTAAGAGAGGGGTTCTTTTTCTTCTTTTTGTTGGATGGTGGGATGAGAGGGTATTTATAGGAGAATGGGATAGGAGGTTAGGTGAGGTTAGGTGAGGTTAGGTAAGGTTAGGTGAGGTTAGGTGGTTAGGTGAGGTTAGGTGAGGTTAGGTGAGGTTTGGATGGTTAGGATGAGAGGAGAGGTTAGGTGAGGTTAGGTGAGGTTTGGATGGTTAGGATGAGAGGAGAGGTTAGGTGGTTTTGGATGGTTAGACCCAGGTCAAGATCTGCCATTGATCTAACGATTTACGGAAATCGGGTCTCGGAATGGAATCAGGGTTCGGGCTATGAAGTGACCCTATCTTATTTTGTCCCGATTGATGATCCGTAAAGTCAGATCAAGATATTAATGACCTAAAACATATATTAGGTTATTGTTGGTTAAAGTAAAGCAAAATGTGGGTGTCTACAGATGCCCCTCTTTGGTAGAGACGACGTAGTCATCGAATACCAAAGTTAAAATGACAGAACCATTTTGCGTAACTTTAATCGACAAAGGAACCCCCTAAACACAATGCAACCTAATATAATGCAAGACCTTAGATGAAATCCTAGAATTGGAATGCAATAAAACAAACCCGCTGCGGTGCCGCTGGCAACGAGAGAAATGGGATACCATTTTCAAATGGATTTTCGGAGGGAAAGGAATATCGCTTTTGAACAGCTTCAGAGGAAATGAGACGTCATTTTCAAATGGTCTCAGAGAGAATAATGGATGACTTTTGAAAGATTCTTAATGAAAATGCAGCATCATTTTTGAATGGGCTTGGGCAAGATAAAATACCGTATTTATACGGATTCCAAGGAAATGAGACATCATAGTTGTATGATGTTCAAAGGGTATAAGAGATCATTGTTGTATGGACTTGAAGAGAATGAAATACCGTATTTGTACGGATTCCAAGGAAATGAGACATCATAGTTGTATGATGTTCAAAGGGGATAAGAGATCAAAGTTGTATGGACTCGAAGAGAATGAAATACCGTATTTGTACGGATTCCAAGGAAATGAGACATCATAGTTGTATGATGTTCAAAGAGGATAAGAGACCATAGTTGTATGGACTTGAAGAGAATGAAATACCGTATTTGTACGGATTCCAAGGAAATGAGACATCATAGTTGTATGATGTTCAAAGGGGATAAGAGACCATAGTTGTATGGACTCGAAGAGAATGAAATACCGTATTTGTACGGATTCCAAGGAAATGAGACATCATAGTTGTATGATGTTCAAAGGGTATAAGAGACCATAGTTGTATGGACTCGAAGAGAATGAAATACCGTATTTGTAAGGATTCCAAGGAAATGAGACATCATAGTTGTATGATGTTCAAAGGGGATAAGAGACCATAGTTGTATGGACTCGAAGAGAATGAAATACCGTATTTGTACGGATTCCAAGGAAATGAGACATCATAGATGTATGATGTTCAAAGAGGATAAGAGACCATAGTTGTATGGACTCGAAGAAAAGAGGCACCGTTCACAAACGGGCTCAAGGAGAAGACAAGACCATTCACAAATGGACTCGAGAAATGAGGCACCATTCACAAACGGGCTCAAGGAGGACGATACCATTCACAAATGGATTCGAGAAAAGAGGCGCCATTCACAAATGGGCTCAAGGATAAGACAAGACCATTCACAAATGGACTCGAGAAATGAGGCACCATTCACAAACGGGCTCAAGGAGAAGACGAGACCATTCACAAATGGATTCGAGAAATGAGGCACCGTTCACAAACGGGCTCAAGGAGAAGACAAGACCATTCACAAATGGACTCGAGAAATGAGGCACCGTTCACAAACGGGCTCAAAGAGGACACGAGACCATTCACAAATGGACTCAGAAAATGAGGCACTGTTCACAAACGGGCTCAAGGAGAAGATGAGACCATTCACAAATGGACTCAGAGAATGAGACACCGTTCACAAACGGGTTCAAGGAGAAGACGAGACCATTCACAAATGGACTTGAGAAATGAGGCCCCGTTCACAAACGGGCTCGAAGAATTTAGAGATTTTTTATGAACTTGAATTTGACGTAGGATTGGATTTTTTTTTATTTTTTTTTTTAATTAAGGATTTGGATTTGATAAATTTTTTTATTTTTGGAAAATGAGGTACCGTCCGCAAACGGGCTCAAGGAGAAGATGAGACCATTCACAAATGGCCTCGAGAACAGAGGCACCGTTCACAAACGGGCTCAAAGAGGACATTAGAGCATTCACAAATGGACTCAGAGAATGAGAAACCTGTTCACAAACGGGTTCAAGGAGAAGACGAGACCATTCACAAATGGACTTGAGAAATGAGGCCCCGTTCACAAACGGGCTCGAAGAATTTAGAGATTTTTTATGAACTTGAATTTGACGTAGGATTGGATTTTTTTTATTTTTTTTTTTAATTAAGGATTTGGATTTGATAAATTTTTTTATTTTTGGAAAATGAGGTACCGTCCGCAAACGGGCTCAAGGAGAAGATGAGACCATTCACAAATGGCCTCGAGAACAGAGGCACCGTTCACAAACGGGCTCAAAGATGACATTAGAGCATTCACAAATGGACTCAGAGAATGAGAAACCTGTTCACAAACGGGTTCAAGGAGAAGACGAGACCATTCACAAATGGACTCGAGAAATGAGGCACCTTTCACAAAAGGGCTCAAAGAGGACATGAGATTTTTCATGAACTTGAATTTGACGTAAGATTGGATTTGTTTGAATCGGGGATTGGATTTGATGAATTTTGGATTTTTATTTTTTTTTTTTTTTTTTTGAACTCAATGAAATCGGGGACATTATAGATCGTGCCCAGTAAAGATATTGGAAACCAAGACTTTGACGAATGATGAGACGACCAACCTTATGAACGAAGAACCATTAGTAACAAGAATGGATTAGGAACACTTTTATGAAACTTCAACAAGATTTTTCTCAATGAGACTGTTGGTCTTGTCTTCTGGGGATTTTGATAACTGAAACCTTGAACAAGATACTTGAAATTGGTAATTTAGAACAACGGCTCTCTAACATGGAAAAGCGGGATCTGTTTTTTGACAGGTGCTTAGATGAACATTTCTTGACCAGGATAGTATTTAACAAACTGGAAGGAGATTCCGAATTTTAATGGTTCGTCTTTCTGAGAAATTGGCTCAACCACCATTGCATCTGGGGCTCTTCCAAGCTTAAGGTGCCTTCCTGGGGTATGATCTTTTTACGGAAGCTGGGCTTTCTGATGTTTCTACTTCTGAACTCTTCTGAGTTGATCTTCTTTGAAATGTAGCTGTTTGACTAGATTCTCGAACCCTTTCAGGTATAATTGCAGGGAGCTGCCTAGGCCGGGCCTCCTTCACCAAGACAGTTACATCATTTGGACATAGGAACGACGATTGACTCTTTCTAAAGAGAAAACTTAGATGAAAGGCACTACTCAAAGGATTGAGCAGCCCTGAAGGAGTGAACTTAGAATGACAAAGATTGACTAACTACACTGACAGACACAGTAATGCTTCTGACTTAGTTAACGTTTTATTTGGTAAGTCTATCCTTTCGAGGAATGCTTTTTTTTTTTTGAAATAATAAACACTGGACTTCTTCCTTGAAACAGTAATGCCTCAAGAATTTAATTACGACCCATAAGATTGCTTAGCTTCAATGCCCCCAGTTTTGAGGATATCACTTGAATTTGCTTGAACTTCAGTTGATCTTCAGTCTTGATACCGGCTGTAGCCTTCTTGTAATGATTCTCTTACCGTGACCAAGTCACCTCTTCGGGGTTTTTAACTTGGCGGACCGCGCTAACCTTAACTTTTGCCTGAACCACCTTTCTAGGTTTTCGATCCAGCAGGCTATCCCCTTAGCTTTTGCCTAAGCCTCCCTTTTGGGTTTTCAACTTAGCAGGGGAATGATCTTAAATTTTGCCTAGACCGCCCTTTCAGGTTTTCAGTCTAGCAGATCTTCAAACTCCGTTCTTTTTCTTATTCATCATTTTTTTTTATTGTGTCTCGGGATCTAGCTCATTAGTTCTGAACACCGGAAGGACTTTATAGGTAGGATAGGGTTTTTCAAAGAATGGCTTAAGGCTCAACAAAGATTTCGACCGAACCTGTGAACAGGTTGCCTACATATCCCAAGGTAGGAATCAGGTCGTGTGTAGGTCAAGGCGAATGCCCCTAGTTTGAAGATAAATTGTTTGAAGGTTAATTGATTTTTCTTTTTTCTTTTCTTTCTGGAATAATTAACTTCTCTTCTTTTGGAACTTGTCCCTCTTTTTTTTTTTTTGGAACGATTGATTTTTCTTTTTCTTTTCTTTTTTTTGAATCGACCGAATTCGGTTTAACCGAGCTGCCTACGTACCCCAGTGTAGGGATCAGGTCTCGCGTAGTTCGGGGGCGAATGCCCCGAGTTTGATGGGTTTTCAAGAAAATTTTACTCAGGCTCGAAGGGTTTGCAATCGGTATTCTTTTGACGTTGGGTTCTGATTTTGGGATTTATTCGGCCAAAGGAGGCCTTCTGATGTTCAAATTGGGAATCGATCCAGGTTACTAGAGTCCCTCTGGTACTGATTATTTATTTATTATTATTTTTCTCTTTTGTTTTTTTTTTTTCGCGGAGTTTGACGGCATTTCCAGGTAAGAGATAATGGATCTTCTTCTTTCAAGATTCTAATACGTGCTTTTGACTTTCATAGAGCGAAACTTGTTCTTTGACATCCTCCATCTATGGATTCGTACTCTCGATATCTGATGATCACTTTTCATTGTTTGCTCTTGAACTTTTCATCTTGAATTTGTTGGCTTTATGTTATGAATTTGAGAACCAAGGTCATTGATTAGAAATATGAAAGTTGTTTCCGCTCTATGCCCCTTGTATAGCATATATCTTCTCACTTTCTTCATTTTCTTTGAGCTTTCCATCTATGTCTTGCCCCTGGTATCGGTTGTAGCTTTTCTAGACAATCTTCTTATTCTTGAAATAATTTTATCAATTCTTCACACTCTTTAGAGGGTAATGTATTTTCAATCGGCATTCACTGAATCAAAGTTTCAGTGCCAGTGTTTATCATTTCAATTTCATCTTTGAAAGGTTGGGATTGGCGCTCCTCCTCTCGTTCAAGTAATTGCTGTGACTCAAGTGGAGTTTCGTCAATTTTGTCCTCATTTGAGGAGGGAGTCTTATTTTAAGATCAGAAGCACACTTAAGAAACAGACACAAGTGAACTTTTTGGAACTGACTGAAATTTTATTTAAAGAAAAGCTATTACATCAGACGACCTATCCTGAACATGCTCAGGATTCACAACTCTAAATAAGAAAGGGAAACAGAAGATAACTTGCCTGGACTAGGCATTGACCTTTAACTGTAAGACCGGACTCAACAATTATACTGACCATGATGACTGACTCAACATAAAATAGTAAGTGACTAAAACTTTAACTGCTGCAACTGTTTGGCGTTGAAGGCTCGGCGAAGGCTGGTTCGTTCTGAACATCATCATGGCTGATACTTTCAATTTTGGACAATGATGACTGATTCGCATAGGGGAATGCCCCTAGCTCAAGGATTCTGAGAGTGAACTCTGAAGGACTTAGCAAAATAATCTTGAAAAGGTAGCCCCTAGAGGAGGAAGAGACCAGGGGTACAAGCAAGATTGGATTATCTGGACCAGGCATGATCAGATCATGAGAATGCATAATAGAAAGATTGTGAGATTCTGCATCTGCCAGTTAGGGGATGGCATGAAGATACGATCGAATCGTATGACAGAAGAACGAAAGACGCACGATCAAAAGATTAGATGAGATAGCATAAGATTGCTTTCAACGGATAGATCATGAATGACTAATCCTATGAGATTTTTGGAAATGATGGGATTTATATCCTAACCCAAAGGGAATTTTTTTTTTTTTTCACATTTTATCAGTGTTACCTGAAGGCATCAACCCTAATCCTAATCTATCGGAGTGGAGAGAGAATCTCGACTCATGCCTTTGTTCGTGTATCTAAGGACCGATCGTAGCCATTGGAAGATGGACTACGGCCTAATCTAAACACAAATAGGTAGAATATCCTAAACTAGGCTCACACACGTGATGCACATGTGTTCGTATATTACATGCATGTGTGGGTTAATCTAGGGGTAAGGCCAAGAGTTCCCTTAGCGCGAATCCATGTTCGATATACTGTACCAGTGTCCGGTGTATCAGTACGTGAACAAGGGATCCGTTTACGTACCATAAAGGTACTAGGCTAAGGGTGGAATGCTTCTCTAGCACAGAGGCACCAGGTGATGAAATCCCAGTCAACCATGCTAGATAACACTCCGGGTTCCTAAAATAGGATGTGTGTGCACGTGAGATGCATGGTTTAGATGCAAGTGATGTAAGTGTGTGCAATATGTTTGCGCAATCTATGATGCCTTCAGGTTTTGTTAAATTAAGTTTGAGTAAAATGTGATGAGAAAATAAAACAAGACAAACTAATCTAACAAGTATAGAGTTTTTATGAGCCATTTAAAATTAAATTCAAATGAATTATCTTTTGAAGTTTTAATGAAGTTAGGTGATCCCCAGCAGAGTCGCCAAACTGTGGGAGCCAGATCCCGCGAGAGGGGCGTGGGGCGCGAGCCGCCGCGCCTTCTCTCTTGGTCTCTCGTATCCACGCGATTGGCGTGTGTTTTTAATTGTTGATTGTAATTCGTCTTTTATGTGAACTTGGGATCACTAAGGCAACCCGAATTCCACACGAAAGAAAATGACAGAGTCGCCACCTAGATGTGGGATCTAGGACCCATAATTGACCAGAAATCTAGACTCGCTACCTGGTTACGAGAATGGAAGGTATGGGGAGTTATCCACCACATGCACCATTCCTGCCCGATAATCGGTCTTCGATTCCAAAAGCTAACTCTTTTAAATTTATTTTAAATGGCTCATTCAACTCTATGTTAAAGTGCGAACTAAGTGACATGCATCCTAACATCTAATTTCAATGTGAATCCTAAATGTGTATCTTGATTTATTAATTTGTCTGGATTCAATCTAAGTGAAAGTTCTCCTAAAATTCTAATTTCATGGAAAGTCCTAAGTGATTTGATTAAGCATTTACAAGAAAATTAATATACAAAACACCACAATTTGTTGTGGTGCCGACTCGCGGGTGGTATGCCGTCAGACATCCAAGCTGCCTACGTACCCAAGCCTCACTGGGATCAGAGTCGACGTAGTTCGGTGCACCTAAGCTAAGCTACTTATGCCTAACTCAACTAGGACACCGACCTAGACGGGATTGACTGTTTCAACAGTTTTAGGAGAAGTTATTTAATTCAAGTTGAGGATTTTATTATCTTAGGATTTCATCTAAGATGCTATATGATTCTCATCTAAATGCAAATGGTCCCTTAGACTAATGCAGGTTTGCCTACATCCTAGTTTACTAGGCTTGTCCTAGGGAAAGATTGGGTGACTAGTGTAACTAGACCTATGGCACGGTTGCTATACATAGCAAACGTCCGTGATGAGGCTGGACTCCCTAAAACCTAAGACTCCCTAAAACTTAGGACACGACACGACACCGGTGTTCCTAAATTGGGCTCTAAGGGTCCTTACGACGGAAACCATAATCCAATGGTTTCGAGAGACACGAGATGAATCGAGATGATGAATAGTGTGAGGGAATGGGAAAGATAGAGAAAGGTGCGACTGAACTTGGGAGTGCCAAATTGCCTACGTACCCCGTGATGGGGATCAAGCCACACGTAGTTCCACAGGGGAGGTTGCTTGGATTTTGGAAAACAGGTTTGGTATTTGGATCAGGAATCGGGTTTGTATTTGAGCATTGGACTTGAGATTCAAAAACATTGATATAGCAATGGGATTTTGGAATTGGGAATTTGCATCAAAGAATTGAGCATATTGGAATCATCAAGGGTTTGAATTTTCGGAATTCAAAGTGGGCGGGCTTATGAGATTCGGCCAAATGGATTCAGAAATGCGACTCGGATTGTGTTGGGATATGACTTGGTTGGATTGGGTTAATGGTTAGGGTCAAGTGAGTCGGGTCTAAGTTAGGAGCAAACCCGAGACTAGCCATGGTCTAACTAGGAGGAAGCAGGGTACAAACCAGGGTGCGGACCAGGGTGCACCAGGGTGCGAACCAGCAGGGAACCAGGGTGCGAACCAGCAGGGGAACCAGGGTGCAACCAGCAGGGAACCTGGGTGCAACCAGCAGCGAACCTGGGTGCGAACCAGCAGCGAACCAGGGTGCGAACCAGCAGGGGAACCAGGGTGCAACCAGGAGGGAACCTGGGTGCAACCAGCAGCGAACCTGGGTGCAACCAGGGTCTAACCAGAGTGCGAACCAGCAGGGAACCAGGGTGCGAACCAATATCGAACCAGGGTGCGAACCAGTAGGGAACCAGGGTGTAACCAGCAGGGAACCAGGGTGCAACCAGTAGGGAACCAGGGTGCAACCAGCAGGGGAACCAGGGTGCGAATCAGTAGGGAACCAGGGTGCAACCAGCATCGAACCTGGGTGCAACCAGCAGCGAACCTGGGTGCAACCAGGGTCTAACCAGAGGCTAACCAGGGGGAAAACAGACCCTACATGCTTCCTAACATGGTTTTTCTTTTAAAGTAAAAGATATGCATGAAAACAGACCCTACATAGAATTGAAATAAATGCCTACCTCTTTGGAAACCCACTTTGTGTTTGATTTTTCTTTGATGGTAATTCCTTGAAGATGATTCCTTGCTTGATAATGACTGCTTTTGATATATATCACCCAACGTATAAAATCACCCGATCCGGCAAGGATGGCCGAACCCTTGAAGAGATGAGGGAGAGGGATGAATTTTCTAAGAGAGGGGTTCTTTTTCTTCTTTTTGTTGGATGGTGGGATGAGAGGGTATTTATAGGAGAATGGGATAGGAGGTTAGGTGAGGTTAGGTGAGGTTAGGTAAGGTTAGGTGAGGTTAGGTGGTTAGGTGAGGTTAGGTGAGGTTAGGTGAGGTTTGGATGGTTAGGATGAGAGGAGAGGTTAGGTGAGGTTAGGTGAGGTTTGGATGGTTAGGATGAGAGGAGAGGTTAGGTGGTTTTGGATGGTTAGACCCAGGTCAAGATCTGCCATTGATCTAACGATTTACGGAAATCGGGTCTCGGAATGGAATCAGGGTTCGGGCTATGAAGTGACCCTATCTTATTTTGTCCCGATTGATGATCCGTAAAGTCAGATCAAGATATTAATGACCTAAAACATATATTAGGTTATTGTTGGTTAAAGTAAAGCAAAATGTGGGTGTCTACACCACCTAGATGTGGGATCTAGGACCCGAAATTAACCAGAAATCTAGACTCGCTACCTGGTTACAAGAATGGAAGGTATGGGGAGTTATCCACCACATGCACCATTCCTGCCCGATAATCGGTCTTCGATTTCAAAAGCTAACTCTTTTAAATTTATTTTAAATGGCTCATTCAACTCTAAGTTAATGTGCGAACTAAGTGACATGCATCCTAAAATCTAATTTCAATGTGAATCCTAAATGTGTATCTTGATTTCTTAATTTGTCTGGATTCATTCTAAGTGAAAGTTCTCCTAGAATTCTAATTTCATGGAAAGTCCTAAATGATTTGATTAAGTATTTACAAGAAAATTAATATACAAAACACCACAATTTGTTGTGGTGCCGACTCGCGGTTGGTATGCCATCAGACATCCAAGCTGCCTACGTACCCAAGCCTCACTGGGATCAGAGTCGACGTAGTTCGGTGCACCTAAGCTAAGCTACTTATGCCTAACTCAACTAAGACACCGACCTAGACGGGATTGACTGTTTCAACAGTTTTAAGAGAAGTTATTTAATTCAAGTTGAGGATTTTATTATCCTAGGATTTCATCTAAGATGCTATATGATTCTTATCTAAATGCAAGTTGTTCCTTAGACTAATGCAGGTTAGCCTACATCCTAGTTTACTAGGCTTGTCCTAGGGAAAGATTGGGTGACTAGTGTAACTAGACCTATGGCACGGTTGCTATCCATAGCAAGCGTCCGTGATGAGGCTAGACTCCTAACTCTAGGACTCCCTAAAACCTAAGACTCCATAAAACTTAGGACACGACACGACACGACACCAGTGTTCCTAAATTGGGCTCTAATGGTTCTTACGACGGAAACCATAATCCAATGGTTCCGAGAGACACGAGATGAATCGATTTCAGCTTTTGAAGTTAGTTAATTTCAGATTTCAAGGCTTTTCAGTTTCTAGACATTCAAGGATTACCAATGGTTCTAGGGTTCACCAATTTCGACCCAGAATAGCATCCAAGGAAGGGAGTCGTGCGCTCTTTCCTTGTGCAATTTAATACTTAGGTTATAGCACCTTATTGCCTGGCATATCTCAGGATTTCCGTGGACAGTAACCTCGGAGCCAACAACGTGCTATAGCTTAAATATTCAAATTGTCCAAGATCGAGTGCAATAGGGATACGATTATGGATGCACTGGCCATTTTTCCAGGGAAATCTAAAGATCCTAAGATTGTTGTTTCAATGGATTAAGGAGTTAATATGTGATAGAGATTTAAGGTTCTTTAGAGATTTTCAGATGATTTTTAATTAATTTCGGATTTTCAATGAATTTTATCAATTTTAAACCATATGAGTGATTTTACAAGGGAAACCGTTGCAAATGAATTCTAAATGAGTTGAAACTTCTACAGCAGCAAGATATGATGAGATGTAGCTTATTGAGAGATTTTTACAGATTTTTACATTAAGCTCATATTTAATTTTGATTTAACAATTAATTGACCAGATTGCAAAAATAACACAGAAACTACTAGAAATAGAAATCTAAATTCAGTGAAATTTCTACAGAAATAAGATATGGGTAAATATAGCATGCTCTGAGATTTTTGCATGAATTTTGGAAACTATTTACTATCAGTTTCGGATTTTTCAATTTTCAGCCCAGATTATGAATTAACACTACATCCCATATGAAATAAGATCTAAATCACTTGAAAATTTTACAGAAACTAGAAATATGGAATATAAGAATACTGTAAAAATTTTGAGAATTTTATCCGTGATCTGATGTCAGTAACAATTCTCCCAAAATCTGATAAGTTTCAAAGAAAGTATAAAATGATATATCAAACCAATTCCAAAAATTCCCAAAACTTCATGGTAGAATATATCAGCATTATATTATTTTCCTACGAAGTTTCATTAATTTTGGAATTCGTTTAGTATATATTTTATTTTTCTTCATCGAAAAGATATTTTTGAAGAGTTTTTCTATTTTTTAAACACGATTTTCGAGAAAATTACGATTCTGGAAAACGTCCTCCGACCTTGTTCTGATGTGATGAACACAAGAAAAATTTAAAATTCTAAAAAATAGATCATCCTGAGATGGCTATTTTTTCGAATTTCGTAATTACTCAGCCAATATTTTAAATAAAATACCACTCTTCACTCAAATTCTAAAAAACCGTTGATCCAATGTCCGATCCGATCCGATAGTTATTTTACTCTATTTAGATAGATCGTTGTATTAAATTTCGGGACGAAACGGAATTGAAACACCCATGTAGATCATGATTTTAAGCACACACATTTAATATTCGATTAAATTCATTTAAATGCTTAAAAATCATGCAAAAATCCGAAAATATACCAAATAATTCTGAAAAATTCCGAGAACAGTGTACCTACCTACGGTGAAGATCCTCGCCGAATACGAGAGCCGCAGAGTCCGAAAATCCCGCCGAAGCTCGATCCGACCTCCCGCTTTCTTTCTTTCTTTCTTCCTTTTTTATTTTTATTTTCCTTGTTGCCGAGAGAGAGATTGATGGAGAATGAGAGAGAGCGAGAGAGAGATGCCAAGAGAGGGATAGAGAGTGAGAGAGAGATGCCAAGAGAGGGATAGAGAGTTACAGAGAGAGGCTTAGGGAGAGATAGAGAGTGACAGAGAGTGAGAGAGTTTGAGACAGAGAGGGAGTTAGAGAGTGAGAGAGACAGAGACAGAGAGGGAGATAGAGAGTGAGAGAGAGATACAGACACAAGAGAATGAGAATAAGAGAGACAACAGAGGGAATGGGATTGAGAGAGATAGAGAGAAAATGGGATTGAGAGAGATAGAGAGAGAACGAGATTGAGACAGAGAAGGAGTGGGAGGGTGGTCGACAGAGAGGGAGTGGGAACGTGAGGGAGTGAGACAGAGAGGTATATAAAGAGAGAGAGAGAGAGAGAGAGAGAGAGAGAGAGAGAGAGAGAGAGATAGAAAAATGAGAGAGAAAAACAGAGTGTGAGACACTCTGTTTTTCTCCTCGTTCTCTTCTTCTCTTCTCTTTTTTTTGTTTTAATATATTTTGAGGCTGTTGTTGGGGATGAGAGAGGGAGATGGAGATTAGAAATACTAAGGGAGAGAGGGAGATGGAAGCATCAAAGGAGAGAGTTAGAGTGAGAGACCGAGTGATTGGGATGGAATCTGGGAGATGAGAGGAGAGCGATGGAGGATTTGGGAGTTGGATCTGTTCTTTTCTTTTCGTACAGAGAGTACTCTGTTGGGAGGGTTGCTCGGAGAGGGTTGTTCGGAGATGCAGAGGGTGATGAGAGATCGTGGAAACAGAGGGAGCAAGCGGAGAGTGGGAATCGGCTCTGGAATGAGCGAGTGAGGGAACACAGAGACGGAGAGGAAGAAGAGAGAGGTGTTGAATCGGGGAGAGGTTGAGGGAGAGGCTGGGAGATGGAGGGAGAACCCCAAGAGAGACCAAGAAAGCTTCTGTTTTTCACCCCCAAAACAGAGCCTTTGCTTCTTGCTTTTTTTCGTTCCTTTTCTCTCCGCCCCCTTTTTTTTTGCCGAGCTCTGTTACTATATCCCCTCCCTTTCTTCCTTCTTTTTTTTTTTTTTTTTTTGGAATCCCCTCAACCTCTTTCCATTTCTCAACCTTTATTTCCTTACCTATCTCCTCATATTAGGAAGCTGCCTACTAGAGAATTGCCGAGAATCCACAGTTAGCAAGACTAAACCTTCGTGCAACCATCCACATAAAAACAGACCACCTATATTTAGAAAATTTCGAAAATAAAACAAGAAGAATTTCGAGCCGGTCTACTTGGGACCCACGAATGGCATTTAACTTAAGATAGCTTGATCTCTTTCCTAAATTTAATTCATTGCATATTCGTGGACCCCACTATCTACTTCCACCTCCCCATTCAATGCATCCTCATGTAGAGACCACCATTCGGTCAATACCTTCCACAATCCGATTTCCATTTGTGAAAAAAAATGATAATAGCACCACTGCACCATACAATAAATTAATGTGGGTCCATTGTCATGGGTGAATTCTTCTTGTACTGCACTACTTGCATTCAAATCCCTTCCATTGGATGATCTCAGCCGTCCAATTTATAAGTCTCAATATATATGGGATGTGCCCCTCCAAATCAATTTCGCTCGCAAGATGATCCTGGATCGCTTAATTGGATGGGCCGCAATGAGAATGGTCATACCCCGCAAATAAGCCATTGGATGATCCAATCTGCCCAATTAATGAGCTGCCATAAGAACGGATTAGGCCCACAAACCATTTTCATGGGATAATCCGAGCCACTCATTTAATGAACCTCAGTATAAATTCGCTGTGCTCCTTGCATAGTTCTCAAGGGTTATCTGGATAGCTCAACTTGATGATCATCTTTATGCATTAGATCGAAGCAGGCTTAACACTCATTTTTCGTTAAAACAATATGCGGGCCCCCCGGTTGATCCAAATTTAAACAAATGCTCGATGCGGGCCCCCTGAACGGGTCCAAATTCTCCCTTGCTCGGATTCTCGTGAATAACCCTTTTCAACACTCAGCGAAAAAATGCAAAACATGGCAGAAAAGATCGGAAAGATTAAGGAAATATAAGAGACGGACACGGGAATGAAAAATACCGAAGGAGACTGATAACAAGAACCCTAACTTCTTTGTTGATTAAAGGCGGAGCAAAATGGGGTGTCTACAGATGCCCCTCTTTGGTAGAGATGGCGTAGTCATCGAATACCAAAGTCAAAATGACAGAACCATTTTGCGTAGCTTTAATCAATAAAGGACTCTACACAAAACGGAATCTAGACGCAAACATTTACTATCTAATGCAAGACCCCAAACGAAGTCCTAGAATTGGAATGCAATAAAAAAATCCCGCTGCGGTGCCGCTCACAAACGGGCAACGAGAGAAATGGGATACCATTTTCAAATGGATTTTCGGAGGGAAAGGAATATCTCTTTTGAACGGCTTCAGAGGAAATGAGACGTCATTTTCAAATGGTCTCAGAGAGAATAATGGATGACTTTCAAAAGATTTTTAATGAAAACACGGCATCATTTTTGAATAGGCTCGGGCAAGATGAAATACCGTATTTATACGGATTCCAAGGAAATGAGACATCATAGTTGTATGATGTTCAAAGGGGATAAGAGACCATAGTTGTATGGACTCGAAGAGAATGAAATACCGTATTTGTACGGATTCCAAGGAAATGAGACATCATAGTTGTATGATGTTCAAAGGGGATAAGAGACCATAGTTGTATGGACTCGAAGAGAATGAAATACCGTATTTGTACGGATTCCAAGGAAATGAGACATCATAGTTGTATGATGTTCAAAGGGGATAAGAGACCATAGTTGTATGGACTCGAAGAGAATGAAATACCGTATTTGTACGGATTCCAAGGAAATGAGACATCATAGTTGTATGATGTTCAAAGGGGATAAGAGACCATAGTCGTATGGACTCGGAGAGAATGAAATACCGTATTTGTACGGATTCCAAGGGAATGAGACATCATAGTTGTATGATGTTCAAAAGGGATAAGAGACCATAGTTGTATGGACTCGAAGAGAATGAAATACCGTATTTGTACGGATTCCAAGGGAATGAGACATCATAGTTGTATGATGTTCAAAGGGGATAAGAGACCATAGTCGTATGGACTCGGAGAGAATGAAATACCGTATTTGTACGGATTCCAAGGGAATGAGACATCATAGTTGTATGATGTTCAAAGGGGATAAGAGACCATAGTTGTATGGACTCGAAGAGAATGAAATACAGTATTTGTACGGATTCCAAGGAAATGAGACATCATAGTTGTATGATGTTCAAAGGGGATAAGAGACCATAGTTGTATGGACTCGAAGAAAAGAGGCACCGTTCTCAAACGGGCTCGAAGAATTTAGAGATTTTTCATGAGCTTGAATTTGACGTAGGATTGGATTTTTTTTTGAATCGGGGATTGGATTTGATAAATTTTTTTTTATTTTTTTTTATTTTTGGGAAATGAGGCACCGTCCACAAACGGGCTCAAGGAGAAGACGAGACCATTCACAAATGGACTCGAGAAGTGAGGCACCGTTCACAAACGGGCTCGAAGAATTTAGAGATTTTTCATGAGCTTGAATTTGACGTTTTTTTTTTTGAATCAGGGATTGGATTTGATGAATTTTTTTTTTAATTTTATTTTTGGGAAATGAGGCACCGTCCACAAACGGGCTCAAGGAGAAGATGAGACCATTCACAAATGGACTCGAGAAGAGAGGCACCGTTCACAAACGGGCTCAAGGAATTTTAGAGATTTTTCATGAACTTGAATTTGACGTAGGATTGGATTTTTTTGAATTGAGGATTGGATTTGATGAATTTTTTTATTTTTGGGAAATGAGGCACCGTTCACAAACGGGCTCAAGGAGAAGACGAGACCATTCACAAATGGCCTCGAGAAGAGAGGCACCGTTCACAAACGGGCTCAAGGAATTTTAGAGATTTTTCATGAACTTGAATTTGACGTAGGATTGGATTTTTTTGAATTGAGGATTGGATTTGATGAATTTTTTTATTTTTGGGAAATGAGGCACCGTTCACAAACGAGCTCAAGGAGAAGACGAGACCATTCACAAATGGCTTCGGGAAAAGAGGCACCGTTCACAAACGGGCTCAAAGAATTTAGAGATTTTTCATGAACTTGAATTTGATGTAGAATTAGGGTTTGATGAATTGGGGATTGGATTTGACGAATTTTTTTGAATTTTTTTGAAATTTTGAGAAATGAGGCACCGTTCACAAACAGGCTCAAAGAAACAAGATAGCTTTGATTTATGAATTCAACAACGAAGAGTTTAGATATTTTTCATGAGTTTGAATTTGACGTAAGATTGGATTTGATGAATTTTAGATTTTTTTTTTTTGAATTCAATGAAATCGGGGACATTATAGATCGTGCCCGACAAAGATATTGGAAATCAGGACTTTGACGAATGACGAAACAGCAAACCTTAGGAACGAAGAACCATTACTAACAAGAATGGATTAGGAACACTTTTATGAAACTTCAACCAGATTTTTCTCAAAGAGACAGCTGGTCTTGTCTTCTGGGGATTTTGATAGCTGAAACTTTGAACAAGATACTTGAAATTGGTAATTTAGAACAAAGGCTCTCTTGGATACTAACATGGAAAAGCGGGATCTGCTTCTTGACAGGTGTTTAGATAGACATCTCTTGACCATGATAGTTTTTAACTAACTGGAAGGAGATTCTGAATTTTAATGGTTCATCTCTTTGAGAAATTGGCTCAACCACCATTGCATCTGGGGCTCTTCCAAGCTTAAGGTGCCTTCTTGGGGTATGATCTTTTTACGAAAGTTGGGCTTTCTGATGTTTCTAATTCTGAATTTTTCCGAGCTAATCCTCTTTGAAATGTAGCTGCTTGACTAGATTACCGAGCTCTTTCATACGATCGCAGGGAGCTGCCGAGGCCGGGCCTCCTTCATTAAGACAGTTGCATCATTTGGACATAAGAACGACGATTGACTCTTTCTAAAGAGAAAACTTAGATAAAATGCACTACTCAAAGGATTGAGCAGCTCCGAAGGAGTGAACATAGAATGACAAAGATTGACTAACTATACTGACAGACACAGTAATGCTTCTGACTTAGTTAACGTTTTATTTGGTAAGTCTATCCTTTCGAGGAATGTTTTTTTTTTTTAATTGGTAAACATTGGACTTTTTCCTTAAAACAGTGATACCTCCAGGATTTAATTACAACCCTTAAGATTGCTTAGCTTCAATATCCCCAGTTTTGAGGATGTCACTTGAATTTGCTTGAACTTCAGTTGCTCTTCAGTCTTGATACCGGCTGTAGCCTTCTTATAACGATTCTCTTACCGTGACCAAGTCACCTCTTCGGGGTTTTTAACTTGGCGGACCGTGCTAGCCTTAACTTTTGCCTGAACCGCCTTTCTAGGTTTTCGATCCAGCAGGCTATCCCCTTAGCTTTTGCCTGAGCCGCCCTTTCGGGTTTTCAACTTAGCAGGGGAATGATCTTAAATTTTGCCTAGACCGCCCTTTCAGGTTTTCAGTCTAGCAGATCTTCAAACTCCGTTCTTTTTTTTTTTCATCATTTTTTTTATTACTTATTGTGTCTCGGGACCTAGATCATTAGTTCTGAACACCAGAAGGACTTTATAGGTAGGATAGAGCTTTTCAAAGAAGGGCTTAAGGCTCAACAAAGATTTCGACCGAACCTGTGAACAGGTTGCCTACGTATCCCAGAGTAGGAATCAGGTTGTGCGTAGTTCAGGGCGAATGCCCCTAGTTTGAAGATAAGTTGTTTGAAGGTTAATTGATTTATTTTTTTTATTTCTTTCTGGAATGATTGGCTTCTCTTCTTTTGGAACTTGTCCATCTCTTCTTTCTTTTTTTTGGAACGATTGAATTTCTTTTCTCTTTTTTTTTTTTTGAATCGACCGAACTCGGTTTAACCGAGCTGCCTACGTACCCCAGTGTAGGGATCAGGTCTCGCGTAGTTCGGGGCGAATGCCCCGAGTTTGATGGGTTTTCAAGAAAATTTGATTCAGGCTCGAAGGGTTTGCAAACCGGTATTCTTTTGACATTGGGTTCTGATTTTGGGATTTAATCGGCCAAAGGAGGCCTTTCGATGCTCAGATTGGGAATCGAGCTAGGTTACTAGAGTCCCTCTGGTACTGATTATTTATTTCTTCTTCTTTCTTTTTTTTTTTTTTTTTTTTCGGAGCTTGACGGCATTTCCAGGTAAGAGATAATGGATCTTCTTCTTTCAAGATTCTAATACGTGCTTTCGACTTTCGTAGAGCGAAACTTGCTCTTTGACATCCTCCATCTATGGATTTGTAACTCTTGATATCTGATGATCTCTTTTCAACGCTTGCTCTTGAGCTTCTTATCTTGAATTTGTTCGCTTTATGTTATGAATTTGAGAACCAAGGTCATTGATTGGAAATATGAAAGTTGTTTCCACTCTATGCCCCTTGTATAGCATATGTCTCTCACTTTCTTCATTCTCTTGAGCTTTCGATCTATGTCTTGCCTCTGGTATCGGTTGTAGCTTTTCTAGACAATCTTCTTATTCTTGAAATAAGTTTATCAATTCTTCACACTCTTCAGAGGGTAATGTACTTTTAATCAGCATTCACTGAATCAAAGTTTCAGTGCCAGTGTTTACCACTTCAATTTCATCTTTGAAAGGCTGGGATTGGCGCTCCTCCTCTTGTTCAAGTAATTGTTGTGACTCAAGTGGAGTTTCGTCAATTTTGTCCTCATTTGAGGAGGGAGTCTTACTTTAAGATCAGAAGCATACTTAAGAAACAGACACAAGTGAACTATTGGAACTGAAATTTTTATTTAAAGAAAAAGCTATTACATCTGACGACCTATCCTGAACATGCTCAGGATTCACAACTCTGAATAAAAAGAAAAGCAAAAGATAACTTGCCTGGACTAGGCATTAACCTTGAACTGTAAGACCGGACTCAACAATTGTACTGACCGGGATGACTGACTCAACATAGTAAATGACTAAAACTTTAACTGCTGCAACTGTCTGGTGTTGAAGGCTCGGCGAAGGCTGGTTCGTTCTGAATCATCATCATGGCTGATACTTTCAACTTTGGATTCTTCCTGTTCTACTGCAGCTAGACCTGAGCTTCTCACACTTTGATGCGTCTAAGCCTTATCCGGCGATGGTGTGGCATGGTTCCACACAACATTTGGCGTTTGCTGGAATGATAGCTTGCGCTCATCAATCAACTTCTGGATCACATGCCTCAGAGTTATACACTGATCGGTATTATGCCCCGATCCTCGATGAAAATCGCAGTGTTCTTCCGCCTTCCATGTCCTGGGGAGCGGATTAGGAGGATCCCTAATGCGAGGTAAATAGACATCACCCGAAGCCAACCCTTGTTGCAATATAACAGATGGTGGAAGTGGGAGGGGGGCGAATTGCCTACCTGGCTTTTGCTGAGGTATAGGTCTTGGTTGATCATATTCGATTACCATAGGCTCCTGTGACCAGTTAACTCCCTTTTCCTTTTCCCTAAACCCTTTCAGGATACCAGATCGTGGGGTAGGCAAATCAGTGAATTCTTTTTTTAGGAGTTTCAGATGGTGACTCTTGGTCATATTCAAGAACTAAGGGCCCAACAGAATCTTGCTGGTGCTGGGAGACAAAGTTTCCGGTAACAACATCTTGGACTTTGGTATTTTTGCCAGCGAAAAGTTCAGAACCTTGGGACTGACAATACCAGGTTTGCATTTGTTGCTTCATCTGATGAACTTCTTCTGTTAGCACCGCCATTTGTCTAGAGAGGTTCACAATTAGTTCTTCCGAACCCATAACCATGGAGAGGCTCGGATTTTTGCCCTTAGAAACAACAGTGGTTGGACCAAATTTCTCAGTAAGTTGAGCTTTGATGAATTGATTTTCTTCCTTCAATTCCTTCACCTGTTTGACGAGCTGGGCCAGGGTTTCTGTGGCATGAAAGAGTTGAAAATTTTCCATAGAATCTGCCATAGGTAGGAAAAAGTGGATAGAGAGACTTCCAAAGAAAATGAGAAATTAGCTTCTTCACTGGCCAGAATAGATTCAAACCCAAGAAGCTTTCCTGGATTTTCAGCAGTGAACAATCCTGACATAGAAACAATAAACACGAGATGTAAGCTTGACATTCAGGGAATTTTCCTTTCTATGATTGACATGATAATTATGATACGACTAGATAAGGAATGGGAGGTAAAATGATGGTTCCTCAAAACAAATAAACACGACAATGATGACATGATAGCACGTGGGGAATGCCCCTAGCTCAAGGATTATGGGAGTGAACTCTGAAGGACTTAGCAAAATAATCTTGAAAAATGTAGCCCCTAGAGGAGGAAGAGACCAAGGGTACAAGCAAGATTGAATCATCTGGACCAGGCATGATCAGATCATGAGATTGTATAATCGAAAGATTGTGAGATTCTGCTCCTGCCAGTTAGGGGATGGCATGAAGATACGATCGAATCGTATGACAGAAGAATGAAAGACGCATGATCAAAAGATTAGATGAGATAGCATAAGATTGCTTTCAACGGATAGATCATGAATGACTAATCCTATGAGATCTTTGGAAATGATGGGATTTATATCTTAACCCCAAAGGAAAAGTTTTTAATCTTCGCACATTTTAACAGTGTTACCTGAAGGCATCAACCCTAATCCTAATCTATCGGAGTGGAGAGAGAATCTCGACTCATGACTTTGTTCGTGTATCTAAGGACCGATCGTAGCCATTGGAAGATGGACTACGGCCTAATCTAGACACAAATGGGTAGGATATCCTAAACTAGGCTCACACACGTGATGCACATGTGTTCGTATTCTACATGCATGTGTGGGTTAATCTAGGGGTAAGGCCAAGAGTTCCCTTAGCGCGAATCCATGTTCGATATACTGTACCAGTGTCCGGCGTATCAGTACGTGAACAAGAGATCCGTTTACGCACCATAAGGTGCTAGGCTAAGGGTGGAATGCTTCTCTAGCACAGAGGCACCAGGTGATGAAATCCCAGTCAACCATGCTAGATAACACTCCGGGTTCCTAAAATAGGACGTGTGTGCATGTGAGATGCAGGGTTTAGATGCCAGTGATGTAAGTGTGTGCAATAAGTTCGCGCAATCTATGATGCCTTCAGGTTTTGTTAGATTAAGTTCGAGTAAAATGTGATGAGAAAATAAAACAAGACAGACTAATCTAACAAGTATAGAGTTTTTATGAGCCAGTTAAATTAAATTCAAATGAATTATCTTTTGAAATTTTAATGAAGTTAGGTGGTCCCCAGCAGAGTCGCCAAACTGTGGGACCCGATCCCGCGAGAGGGGTGGGGCGCGAGCCGCCACGCTCCCTCTTGGTCTCTCGTACCCACGCGATTGGCATGTGCATTTTAATTATTAATTTTAATTCATCTTTTATGTGAACTTGGAATCACTAAGGCAATCCTAATTCCACACAAAAGAGACTGACAGAGTCGCCACCTAGATGTGGGATCTAGGACCCGAAATTAACCAGAAATCTAGACTCGCTACCTGGTTACAAGAATGGAAGGTATGGGGAGTTATCCACCACATGCACCATTCCTGCCCGATAATCGGTCTTCGATTTCAAAAGCTAACTCTTTTAAATTTATTTTAAATGGCTCATTCAACTCTAAGTTAATGTGCGAACTAAGTGACATGCATCCTAAAATCTAATTTCAATGTGAATCCTAAATGTGTATCTTGATTTCTTAATTTGTCTGGATTCATTCTAAGTGAAAGTTCTCCTAGAATTCTAATTTCATGGAAAGTCCTAAATGATTTGATTAAGTATTTACAAGAAAATTAATATACAAAACACCACAATTTGTTGTGGTGCCGACTCGCGGTTGGTATGCCATCAGACATCCAAGCTGCCTACGTACCCAAGCCTCACTGGGATCAGAGTCGACGTAGTTCGGTGCACCTAAGCTAAGCTACTTATGCCTAACTCAACTAAGACACCGACCTAGACGGGATTGACTGTTTCAACAGTTTTAAGAGAAGTTATTTAATTCAAGTTGAGGATTTTATTATCCTAGGATTTCATCTAAGATGCTATATGATTCTTATCTAAATGCAAGTTGTTCCTTAGACTAATGCAGGTTAGCCTACATCCTAGTTTACTAGGCTTGTCCTAGGGAAAGATTGGGTGACTAGTGTAACTAGACCTATGGCACGGTTGCTATCCATAGCAAGCGTCCGTGATGAGGCTGGACTCCTAACTCTAGGACTCCCTAAAACCTAAGACTCCATAAAACTTAGGACACGACACGACACGACACCAGTGTTCCTAAATTGGGCTCTAATGGTTCTTACGACGGAAACCATAATCCAATGGTTCCGAGAGACACGAGATGAATCGATTTCAGCTTTTGAAGTTAGTTAATTTCAGATTTCAAGGCTTTTCAGTTTCTAGACATTCAAGGATTACCAATGGTTCTAGGGTTCACCAATTTCGACCCAGAATAGCATCCAAGGAAGGGAGTCGTGCGCTCTTTCCTTGTGCAATTTAATACTTAGGTTATAGCACCTTATTGCCTGGCATATCTCAGGATTTCCGTGGACAGTAACCTCGGAGCCAACAACGTGCTATAGCTTAAATATTCAAATTGTCCAAGATCGAGTGCAATAGGGATACGATTATGGATGCACTGGCCATTTTTCCAGGGAAATCTAAAGATCCTAAGATTGCTGTTTCAATGGATTAAGGAGTTAATATGTGACAGAGATTTAAGGTTCTTTAGAGATTTTCAGATGATTTTTAATTAATTTCGGATTTTCAATGAATTTTATCAATTTTAAACCATATGAGTGATTTTACAAGGGAAACCGTTGCAAATGAATTCTAAATGAGTTGAAACTTCTACAGCAGCAAGATATGATGAGATGTAGCTTATTGAGAGATTTTTACAGATTTTTACATTAAGCTCATATTTAATTTTGATTTAACAATTAATTGACCAGATTGCAAAAATAACACAGAAACTACTAGAAATAGAAATCTAAATTCAGTGAAATTTCTACAGAAATAAGATATGGGTAAATATAGCATGCTCTGAGATTTTTGCATGAATTTTGGAAACTATTTACTATCAGTTTCGGATTTTTCAATTTTCAGCCCAGATTATGAATTAACACTACATCCCATATGAAATAAGATCTAAATCACTTGAAAATTTTACCGCAACTAGATATATGGAATATAAGAATACTGTAAAAATTTTGAGAATTTTATCCATGATCTGATGTCAGTAAAAATTCTCCCAAAATCTGATAAGTTTCAAAGAAAGTATAAAATGATATATCAAACCAATTCCAAAAATTCCCAAAAATTCATGGTAGAATGTATCAGCATTATATTATTTTCCTACGAAGTTTCATTAATTTTGGAATTCGTTTAGTATATATTTTATTTTTCTTCATCGAAAAGATATTTTTGAAGAGTTTTTCTATTTTTTAAACACGATTTTCGAGAAAATTACGATTCTGGAAAACGTCCTCCGACCTTGTTCTGATGTGATGAACACAAGAAAAATTTAAAATTCTAAAAAATAGATCATCCTGAGATGGCTATTTTTTCGAATTTCGTAATTACTCAGCCAATATTTTAAATAAAATACCACTCTTCACTCAAATTCTAAAAAACCGTTGATCCAATGTCCGATCCGATCCGATAGTTATTTTACTCTATTTAGATAGATCGTTGTATTAAATTTCGGGACGAAACGGAATTGAAACACCCATGTAGATCATGATTTTAAGCACACACATTTAATATTCGATTAAATTCATTTAAATGCTTAAAAATCATGCAAAAATCCGAAAATATACCAAATAATTCTGAAAAATTCCGAGAACAGTGTACCTACCTACGGTGAAGATCCTCGCCGAATACGAGAGCCGCAGAGTCCGAAAATCCCGCCGAAGCTCGATCCGACCTCCCGCTTTCTTTCTTTCTTTCTTCCTTTTTTATTTTTATTTTCCTTGTTGCCGAGAGAGAGATTGATGGAGAATGAGAGAGAGCGAGAGAGAGATGCCAAGAGAGGGATAGAGAGTGAGAGAGAGATGCCAAGAGAGGGATAGAGAGTTACAGAGAGAGGCTTAGGGAGAGATAGAGAGTGACAGAGAGTGAGAGAGTTTGAGACAGAGAGGGAGTTAGAGAGTGAGAGAGACAGAGACAGAGAGGGAGATAGAGAGTGAGAGAGAGATACAGACACAAGAGAATGAGAATAAGAGAGACAACAGAGGGAATGGGATTGAGAGAGATAGAGAGAAAATGGGATTGAGAGAGATAGAGAGAGAACGAGATTGAGACAGAGAAGGAGTGGGAGGGTGGTCGACAGAGAGGGAGTGGGAACGTGAGGGAGTGAGACAGAGAGGTATATAAAGAGAGAGAGAGAGAGAGAGAGAGAGAGAGAGAGAGAGATAGAAAAATGAGAGAGAAAAACAGAGTGTGAGACACTCTGTTTTTCTCCTCGTTCTCTTCTTCTCTTCTCTTTTTTTTGTTTTAATATATTTTGAGGCTGTTGTTGGGGATGAGAGAGGGAGATGGAGATTAGAAATACTAAGGGAGAGAGGGAGATGGAAGCATCAAAGGAGAGAGTTAGAGTGAGAGACCGAGTGATTGGGATGGAATCTGGGAGATGAGAGGAGAGCGATGGAGGATTTGGGAGTTGGATCTGTTCTTTTCTTTTCGTACAGAGAGTACTCTATTGGGAGGGTTGCTCGGAGAGGGTTGTTCGGAGATGCAGAGGGTGATGAGAGATCGTGGAAACAGAGGGAGCAAGCGGAGAGTGGGAATCGGCTCTGGAATGAGCGAGTGAGGGAACACAGAGACGGAGAGGAAGAAGAGAGAGGTGTTGAATCGGGGAGAGGTTGAGGGAGAGGCTGGGAGATGGAGGGAGAACCCCAAGAGAGACCAAGAAAGCTTCTGTTTTTCACCCCCAAAACAGAGCCTTTGCTTCTTGCTTTTTTTCGTTCCTTTTCTCTCCGCCCCCTTTTTTTTTGCCGAGCTCTGTTACTATATCCCCTCCCTTTCTTCCTTCTTTTTTTTTTTTTTTTTGGAATCCCCTCAACCTCTTTCCATTTCTCAACCTTTATTTCCTTACCTATCTCCTCATATTAGGAAGCTGCCTACTAGAGAATTGCCGAGAATCCACAGTTAGCAAGACTAAACCTTCGTGCAACCATCCACATAAAAACAGACCACCTATATTTAGAAAATTTCGAAAATAAAACAAGAAGAATTTCGAGCCGGTCTACTTGGGACCCACGAATGGCATTTAACTTAAGATAGCTTGATCTCTTTCCTAAATTTAATTCATTGCATATTCGTGGACCCCACTATCTACTTCCACCTCCCCATTCAATGCATCCTCATGTAGAGACCACCATTCGGTCAATACCTTCCACAATCCGATTTCCATTTGTGATAAAAAATGATAATAGCACCACTGCACCATACAATAAATTAATGTGGGTCCATTGTCATGGGTGAATTCTTCTTGTACTGCACTACTTGCATTCAAATCCCTTCCATTGGATGATCTCAGCCGTCCAATTTATAAGTCTCAATATATATGGGATGTGCCCCTCCAAATCAATTTCGCTCGCAAGATGATCCTGGATCGCTTAATTGGATGGGCCGCAATGAGAATGGTCATACCCCGCAAATAAGCCATTGGATGATCCAATCTGCCCAATTAATGAGCTGCCATAAGAACGGATTAGGCCCACAAACCATTTTCATGGGATAATCCGAGCCACTCATTTAATGAACCTCAGTATAAATTCGCTGTGCTCCTTGCATAGTTCTCAAGGGTTATCTGGATAGCTCAACTTGATGATCATCTTTATGCATTAGATCGAAGCAGGCTTAACACTCATTTTTCGTTAAAACAATATGCGGGCCCCCCGGTTGATCCGAATTTAAACAAATGCTCGATGCGGGCCCCCTGAACGGGTCCAAATTCTCCCTTGCTCGGATTCTCGTGAATAACCCTTTTCAACACTCAGCGAAAAAATGCAAAACATGGCAGAAAAGATCGGAAAGATTAAGGAAATATAAGAGACGGACACGGGAATGAAAAATACCGAAGGAGACTGATAACAAGAACCCTAACTTCTTTGTTGATTAAAGGCGGAGCAAAATGGGGTGTCTACACTAGGCGACCCGCTGTGCGCGGAAGTTAGAGGGGAAGGGGGAAGGGACACACGGGACGAGGAATTCCGTGCAAAAGAGAATGCGAGCGAAGACCAAGCCAAGAGTGGAGACCCCCACGGTTGAGGCAAGCCAACGATGGCGAATGGAATGGGGGAAGGGGAGAGATCTAGCAAAAGGCCCAGGACAAAGATGGGGGGGGGAGCTCATTGGAGAGACCCTGTAAGAAAGCGCAATAGAAAAGCAAATCGAACAAGGGAGGTAAGCTCACAGGTACGAAGAAAAGGAACCCTTGTGCGCATTGGCGGAGGCAAACTACCCAACCAAGCCAGCAGCAACCAAGCCATAGGGTTGCAAACAGACGTGCAACCCAGTACCCACAAGGGCAGGGGTAAGCCGCCGAGCCTAGCAAGGTAGGTGTGCTCCCAAAACCAAACAACGCACACAGGGAGCAAACACGGGCAAACAAGTGACGCCGTGGCCTACTCGCCCACCGCCCTCTATATTGCCTAACCTTGGCAACCATGGTCCATTCCCCACTATATGCCATGGCCTTGTGCCCATGGTCTTCACAAGACAGCATCCAAGGCGCCTGAAAGGCCAAGGGAGCCCAACCCAGCAATGCCCAAACAAGGCCAGGCATTCCAGTGCCTACCCGGGCAAAAACGCCCAAAGCATGCCCCATTCCTTAGCCTATCCAGGCAAAAACGCCCAAAACCAGCCCATTCCAGTGCCTATCCGGGCAAAAACGCCCAAAGCATGCCCATTCCTTAGCCTGTCCAGGCAAAAACGCCCAAAACCAGCACATTCCAGTGCCTATCCGGGCAAAAACACCCTAAACCTGCGCATTCCAGCGCCCCGCAGCATGCCACCCTCCTATAGGGTTTGCGCAACCAACCCGCCTAACCACCAGTGGCAACCAAAGGTGCTGTTAGCGACGACTTCTGAAGACGCAACGAGACGCGACGGGTTTGCGCCCAGACGCGACGAGACGATGCGGGATCTGCGCCCAACCATGCCTACACCCGCCGACTTGCTGCGGGAGCTGCTCGCCCAAGCATGCCTAGCTTGCGAGGCCTGCGTGCAAGGCTAGTGTGCAAGGCTCGTGGGCAAGCCTAGTGCGCAAGGCTAGTGCCCAAGGTCTGTGTGCAAGGCTAGTGCCCAAGGCTAGTGCGCAAGGCTAGTGCCCAAGGCTAGTGAGCAAGGCCTGTGTGCAAGGCTAGTGTGCAAGGCTTGTATGCAAGGCTAGTGTGCAAGGCTGGTGTGCAAGGCTTGTGGGCAAGGCTGGTGCGCAAGGCTAGTGCCCAAGGGTTGTGTGCAAGGCTAGTGCCCAAGGCTAGTGCGCAAGGCTCGTGCCCAAGGCTAGTGCGCAAGGCTTGTGTGCAAGGCTAGTGCGATGGGCCAGTGCCCAAGGCTTGTGAGCAAGGCTTGTATGCATGGCTTGTGTGCAAGGCTTGTGTGCATGGCTTGTGCGCAAGGCTTGTGTCCAAGGCTTTTGTGCAAGGCTCGTGCGCAAGGCTAGTGTGCAAGGCTTGTGCGCATTGGCAGGTAGCCCACCACCATGCACGATCCAAAAGCCACTCAAGCGACAACACGGTGCCAAGCCGGGCATGGTGTGCACTCAAAACCAATCAACGGACAGAGGTCATGCGTCATGGGGGGGATCTAGCAAGGCCATGGGGAAGGTCATGGAGGACCTTGGAAGCAAGCGCAAGACGAGAGCGAATCGAACAAGGGGCCAGGACGGGGCCTTGTGCCCATGGTCTTCGCAAGACTCCGTCCAAGGCGCCCGAAAGCCCAAGGGAACCCAAACCCGGCCGACACTTGCAATCGCACATGCTCTCTGCAACACACCATCAATGCCGCCCAACGGGGCCAGCACGAGCAGTCATCCGCGGTCCCCTGGCCCTGCGCACGTTTGTCTTTGAAACCGAGCATCAATGCCACAGAAAGTGCCAGGGCGCCAGCTGGAGCCATCATCCGCGTTGCCATGGCTCGCTTGGCCTTGGCTTGCCAGTCCCCGACACGAGCAATCGCGCATTTTCTTTGCAACCGACCATCAATGCCGCCCAACAAGGCCAGCACGAGCAGTCATCCGCGGTCCCCTGGCCCTGCGCACGTTTGTCTTTGAAACCGAGCATCAATGCCACAGAAAGTGCCGGGGCTCCAGCTGGAGCCATCATCCGACGTGCCATGGCTTTGGTCCCATGGTCTTCGCAACCGAGCATTCGTGACACCCCACGGGGCCAGGACACCAACCCTTCCGACACGAGCATTCGCGCATGTTCTTTGGCCACACAACGGCGCCAGCACGAGCAAAATCATCAGCGGTGCGGTGGCCTTGCACGGCCTTTTGTCTTTGGAACCAACCATCAGTGCCACGGGAAGTGCCGGAGTCCCGGCATCCGCGGTGCCAAGTCATTGCGCCCTTGGTCTCTGCAGCGGGGCATGCCGGGCACTCCCAACCATTGCAAGCAAGCAAGCAAGCAAGCAAGCAAGCAAGCAAGAAAGAAAGTAAGTAAGTAAGTAAGTATTACATATAGGGGCGGGACATGCGGGGAGATCTGCGAAACGTGCACTACGGGGCATACGCGTACCTACCGGGGCATACCGACCCCTATTGGGGCACACGTGTGCATATCGGGGCATACCGGGCCTATCAGGGCACACGCGTACATACCGGGGCATACCGAGCCCTACTGGGGCACACGTGCGCATATCGGGGCGTACCAAGCCTATCGGGGCATACGCATGTATCCCAAGGCATACCGAGTCTATCCGGGCATACGCGTTCATACCGGGGCGTAACGGGCCTATCGGGGCATACTTGGGCATATCCGGGCAAAAAATGCCCAAAACTTGCGCAACCTTGGCAACCGTGGTCCATTCCTCTCTATATGCCTAGCCTTGGCAACCGTGGTCCATTCCTCACTATATGCCATGGCCTTGTGCCCATGGTCTTCCCAAGACAGCGTCCAAGGCGCCCGGAAGGCCAAGGGAGCCCAACCCAGCGATGCCCTGCTATGGCAAGCCAAGGCCAAGCATTCCGGTGCCTATCCGGGCAAAAATGCGATTCCTCTCTATATGCCTAGCCTTGGCAACCGTGGTCCATTCCTCACCATATGCCATGGCCTTGTGCCCATGGTCTTCCCAAGACAGCGTCCAAGGCGCCCGGAAGGCCAAGGGAGCCCAACCCAGCAATGCCCTGCTTTGGCAAGCCAAGGCCAAGCATTCCGGTGCCTAACCTTGGCAACCGTGGTCCTTTCCTCACCATATGCCATGGCCTTGTGCCCATGGTCTTCGCAAGACATCGTCAGAGGCGCCCAAAAGGCCAAGGGAGCCCAACCCAGCAATGCCCTGCTTTGGCAAGCCAAGGCCAAGCATTCCGGTGCCTAACCTTGGCAACCGTGGTCCTTTCCTCACCATATGCCATGGCCTTGTGCCCATGGTCTTCGCAAGACATCGTCAGAGGCGCCCAAAAGGCCAAGGGAGCCCAACCCAGCAATGCCCTGCTTTGGCAAGCCAAGGCCAAGCATTCCGGTGCCTAACCTTGGCAACCGTGGTCCTTTCCTCACCA